>NW_021319099.1:1885203-1902638 GCF_001605985.2 Dendrobium catenatum | reverse complement strand
TCATAATCAGGGGGGGATCCAGCTTTTTTTTTAGGGTGGGCAAAAAAAAATTTTTTGTTGGGGGATGAACAAAGACACTTAGGATTGATAAAATTATAGCAAAAAAATTTTTTGAGAGGCAAAATGCCCAAAATACCCAAAATATTTCATAATATCCACCCTAAAATTTAATTTAATTTTTTTTTTTTTAAGGTGGGCATTTGCGCCCCCCCCCCCTAGTATAATGGGGATCCGCCCATGGTCATAAAAGTGCTTATAGCGAGGTAAAGGAAAAAATAGCAATAAAGCATAATCTTCATTATTCATTATCACATTAATATTATGCAAGGCATGAAAAATAAAATCAATTTGTTTTGGATATGCTTGATAAGATACCATATTTTATGTTAACCAAATAATATATTTGATTATAATAATTTTAATGGAGTGGCTAGCTACTAATATAAGCTTCGTCTGAGACAGCTTTCTTACTGCTTTGAAAAGCAGCTTTCAAGTATAAAAATTTATTAGCCTGAAAAATTTTTCTACCAAAAGCAGCAATAAAAAGATGCCCCAAAATGAAATCATAATTTGTTTGAAAAAACTCTTCATAAACTTCAGCTCAAGTCACTAACTCTAAATGATTGTTTCCTCGTTGTCCTCCATTAAGATCTCATCCGTCAAACATAATTAGACCATTAAAGAAAATTTTCATCCTTCTTCGCATTGTCATTTTCATTAATCATCATTAGTTTATTCAAATGTCTTGAATTATGCTTTGATATCATTTTATTATTAATGAGAGCACTAAAAACTCATATACAGAAGCATCGACCAAAGTCTAGTAAGATGCACTATAAAAACAAAAAAGCACAAATGGAGGAGAGATCATGACTTTAGTGATTCACCGACAAACAATACTTTACCCATTATAGAGGACAAATACTCAATACCCATTATAGAGGACAAAATAATCAATCTAATATCATAGATGCTTCAAAATAATAGTGGACATATTGAAATAGCTTTCATAATCCCTTTGGATAGTGGACTATGGATATCAATTGGAGTATAATTGATTGATCATCAAAACTTGATACTAAAATTTATTGGAATCATGAAATGTTTTAGTGTCGCATTAAATTGTTATGTAAAAGGGATTGAATGCAATATCGTTCTTTTTATTGCATGCTACAATATTTATAGCACTAAAGTGAGAGAGTTTAACATTTTTGTTATATAAAATTATCTAACATAGGTAGATAAAAGAAAAGTTGCAAAAGATAATAGAGTTTGTACGTAGAAAACAGGATGGTAAAAAATTTAGGGCTCAAGGCAATTAAAATGATTTCACTAGCGTTTGTCATCTATTATAAATTATTCATTTTCCCGTGATTGTAGAACGTATTAATATAATATATAAAATATAAAGTATATAGAATGAATTACATTTAAAAGAACCATGTTGGATAGGAGTTACTTTTTCAGTAGATTGTTTTTAGTTGTTTAATTATTCTCTTGTGAGGAGGAAAAATCAAACATAAGGAAATTCAACATAAATCTTAATGTTGACATCAGGAGGTAACGTTAGCGTTGACAACATATATCTTCCTCAAGACAAAGGCATAGATCAATGTTATTGATTCGGCTGTTGACAAAGTAAGCAAGCGTCAATATAATCAGGTGATAATGGTCAATAATTACAGTGGGACGACAGTGATTAGTAGATTATAGTTGGGCAATAAGGTTTAGAAGACTGTATGTAACACCTACAAAGTCAGCGTACCATTAAACCATTCCGACACGATCATTCAAAATAATCCGCTAAATTTGAACGATTTTGCATGTGTCTATGAATGTTCTGTGTCAATGTGAGATTTTGCATGTGTTCTGTCATGGTTGGGATTTGTTTGCATGTTTGAAAAAATCTAATTTTTTTTCTTTGGAGTGTCACAACACTGGGGTTGGCAATGCCCCAATGCTAAGCTTTCTATAATTTTGGAAAAAAAATTCAGTGCGGTGGCATTGGGGGTAACTTTATGGGCTCTTAGAGAGAGCGCCATGGCGAGAGCTGTTGGGTGCCGCGGCGCTCGGCTTGAATTCTTTATTAAAATATTAAGTTTCACTAAAATGTCAATTCATTTATTCCTTAAACTTGTCTTCTAGTGAGAGAGATATATATTTCTAGAGAGAGAAAGTCATTTTGGGTGTTACACATCATTTTCAGTTGACGATCCAACTTTGAAAGTTCGACAAATCGAGATAGGTGACATTTTGCTTATCTCAGTTATCAAAATAAATAAATAAATTCTAAAATTTTCATATTTAATTGATATTTTTGTAATCTAAAAATGATGATAATTTTACACCAACAAAAAATTTCACCATCTAACTTTCTTATGTTATAGAGACAGATTTTGAACATTTAGGTATTTTTCTGAAAATTTTACACCGTGGATTTTAGGAATTATGCTGTTTTATTTATTTGAAAACAATCCTAACTTTTAAAAGTAATGTGGTAGTATAATTAAAGTTTTTAAATTGTGTTATAAATAATCTTTGGTAATTTGATTACACTCTGAAATAGTGAATTTATGTCCAGTGGTATATTATGTTGTCTATTATTAAGACATTTTGGTAATTTTAAAATTGAGCTTATTTAAATTCAAGTTATTGCACTACAATAATATATGTTTATTTGATTGAATTGTGTGATTCTGTGGAGGTCTGAGGATGAATGGATAAAATTATGTTTTGGTGATAAATGCATATTTTGATGTTATATGCACACTCTGTTCTATTAATAAACATTGGGAGCCATAATGATCAGAACTCCTTAATTCCAATCTATTTGGAGGTATAAGGGTCATAATTTTTTAAATTATGTCTGATATAAAGTGCTTGTTTATTTATTTTCCCATCATTATTATTTGAATTTCTAATAATTAACTGCAACTACTATTTTACTTAGCATTATGATTTATTATTTATTACTTTTAATACTCAGTTAAATGCTTATTAGAAGTTTATGCTTAATAGTATATTTAATTTAAATTTTGGATTAATAAATGAGGTTTATTGAGCCGAGTTAACTCATTATTGTTTTGTCTTCTATTTTTAATATCTGGGAAAGGGAAATAGTCAAATAAGTAACAATTTCATGATCTGATCTTAGTTTGTATAGATATTTCTTTTTATTTCTTGAATTTTGTAAAGTCATGTTTAATTCTTTAATTGTATATGTATGTATTCCGGTCTGTAGCCATGTATTGTAATATAATTATTATATATTTATTTTGATGATAAATTGAAATGAGAATTTTATGTATGAGTTTATTTTCAGTACACTAGGTGTTGTTTGTAGCTCTGTGATTGTTATTTATTTTAAAGCTAAAACTGAACAAAAATTTGTCGTAAATATATCCTTTAATGAGTTAACATGACTTATTCAATTGTCGTATGAAGTCTCATTTTTGTGTGGAGCGATCGGATATCACTTTCCATTTGGACTTTAAGCATTAGGGTTTAGGGTTGGGGGGGGGGGGGGGGGGCAAAAAGTGTAGAGTTTTTTTTTGTCTTGAAGTCGGCTCGACCCCTATTTGTTCATATCCTTGATCATTGTACATTTCGCAAATATGTCGGGGATCTAAGGGGGCAGCGCCCCCTTGTGGGAACAAATTTTGGTTGTAAGGATATTTTTTAGATTTTCTTTACTATTTATCTTTGTATTTGGTTCGTCGTTTGATTATGCTAGGGGCAATTGCCTAAAGATCATAGTATTTTAAAACTTTTAGGGGGGAGGGGGCAATTGCCTACAAATCCATATGATAAGACTAAAAAGTAAATGGAGTGGGACAAATTACTTAAATAATCATATAATAATTTTTTTTTTCAGGGGGCCCCCCTCAGCATAGGGTGGATCCGCCTATGCAATCAAGTATTGATAATTGGAGGACTGGGTCGAATCATGGTGGTTAGGAGACCATAATTGGGAGATGGTGGTTGGAAGACCGTAGTAGAAAGTTAATTGTCAAGAAATTTTGGTATGGCGATGCTTGTTTGGAGGATTATTGTCAGACGACCATAGTTAAATGATGACACTTAGGGAATCATAATCAAACAATAGTGATTGAATGATTATTAATCAAGTGATGATGGCCTAGAGATCATGATTGGGAAACAGAGGTCTAGCAATTATAATTAGGCGATGGTGGTTAGACGGTTGTCAGCTATGGTGGTCAGAGGATCAAAGTTAGGTGATTGTGATCAGAGGATCAAAGTTGGGTTTGATGGCTGAGAGACTATAGTTAGATGATGGTGGTCCGAGGGACATATGGTGTCCAATAAGTCATAGATAGGAGATGATGGTTATAAGGCCATTGTTTGGCGACAGTGATTGAAAAAATTGAAAAGGGTGATGGTCGCTAAAAGGCTAAAGTTAGCAATAATGTTCAGGAGACTAAGTCCAACAAGGTTAATCAGAAGGTCATAACTAGGACAATTGTAGTCGGAGGATTATAATCAAGTTATAACTATTTGAAGAGTGTAATCAAGTGATAATAATTGGAGGATCTCGTTCAGACTCAACTCAAATAACTCTTACTATTTATGACTTCATCTTGTCAAGGCATTCAATTTATTTGTAAGTTGCTTAAATTTGATGTTTAAATGTTCTTGAATTCTATATTGAAATTTCATAATTCTAATATGAATCGAAATTTATATCCAATTAAAAAAAATTATGTTGTATAACTCTCAATGTCAATACATCTAAATTTTTATAAAGTTATTAGTGATGTAACATTTTATATACTTTTTTTTTTCTAGTCAAAAGGTAAGATCTCTTAATTCACAATTTCTTCTTTCAACCAATGACTGATCAAACATTCCTAAGCAAAAGCTAAGCTAAGCAGACCCACTCGAAACCACTACACCTAACGCTAATGGTGACCTAACAAATCGTGCAGAAATGGTCTCGCCCCCACAAACTTTATGCGATAGAAGACAATGCTCCCCATCCCCAATTGTTTGCGTACCTTCTCCTGTGGATTCACTGTAAAGGGTAAAAAAGTAGAATTTGGAAGGCAGGAATGGCCCATTTTTGGTGATTAACCCCACCATTAACCCTCAATTATTGACTAATTCTCTTTTTAACACGTTGGTAAGAGGGTTGTCAATATTTGACACGATCTAAAAACTCGACCCGAAAAATCTGGATTCGAATCGACTCGATAAAGAAACGGGTTGGATTCATATTCTGTTTTTGGACCCGTTTATAGTTTGGGTCATGTTTGGGCCAACCCGTCAACCCGGGTTTCACCCGAATTGACCTGCAGTCAGCTATCAGCCTTTCGACCTTCTCCAACTACGCTGCTGCCTATTGCCGTCGATTGCTGGAACTCGCTGACTCTAGCACTCGCCACTACCGCTAACTGTTGGCACTAAATGACTCCTGCTTAGTTGCGACTGTCGTCAGACGGAAATCACCGACTGCCCGACTCTCGCACTCGTCGATTCATGCTCAACGCATGACACTCGATGATTCCTGCACTTGTCCAGACCGGTCAGATGGCACTCCCGTAGGATGACGCTTGCTGACTCCCACACTCGCCGACCATTCGTCCTTGCCGACTCGTGCTCAACGGACGGCATGCACTGTCACACTGGAGCAATCGACCTCGACGGAAGTCACATAACCTAAACCATATTCAGGGTTTGCGGGTATGTTCAGGTCAACCCGTAACCCGCGTGTATCAGGTCCGGGTTGAAAATCCTGACTCATTTGTAAAACTGGGTCGGGTTTCGATCAACCCGTTTACATCTTGATCAATTTAGGTTAGATTCAAATCCGATCCGTTGACCCGAATTTACAACGAGCATTCATTGCTCGCTTAGCCATCCAAATATCTGTATTATCTCTATGTATCACATCGAAGCTAGAATGTGAATGATGGGTATTTTGGACATTTTAGACTAATCAACATTTAAGTAGGATAAATTTAAAAATTATTGGATTTAAATTGGAGCTCATCTGATTAAGATCTAATTTCTTTCCGCATTTCTCTTGCAAAAATGAAGTATTATATAATTATTAACAAAACTGTTCAATTGTTTTATAAAATAAAGAGAACTTGAAATTATATATTGTCACATTATTGAGATGGTATTTGGAGATACGGTTTTAGAATATTAAGAATAATATTCGAAAATATAATGTAAATATAATATAATACTTTTTAAAAGTATTTAGATGAGTGTAAAATAAATATAGGCGATTTTTTAAAATTAAGTTGCTTAACAGCTAGATTTCAAATCATCTTAAATATGTCTAATTTATCCAAAACATTGGTGGGAATAAAGAAGGGACAAAACAAACTGAAAAAACAAAATTGCGGAGAAAGAAAAATAGGGTTTATCTTGTAAAAACACTGAAAAATTAAAGGACCAAAAACTTATAAAGAAATTCACTAAGAAAATTTTGAAAAATTATACAAATCTTGCATGCCAACACTCTCTTCTTTGCTTCACACCCACATCCACCATCTTTTGACATAGATATAAAAGAGATCAATCCTCCAATAGATTGCGTCACTATAGGAAATCACCTATTATCGGTGGATTTTTCGGTGAAAAATTTTTAAGTTTCAGGCATATTTGAAAAGTTTACGGCGTAAATTTTTTCGACGATAAAACGAGCGTAACAAAAACTCTCCGCCGAAAAAAATATGCCCGAAAATTTTTCCGACAGAATTTCTCCATCAAAAACAATTTTTCGGTGAATTTTTTTGGGCGGAATAAGCTCGTTGAAGCTAATAGCCATCACCTGCTAGGACTCCTACCAACTCGCTCGCCACACTGCCTGAGTTGTTCTCCCGTCCCACTGCCCAAGCTGCCAGACTGCCAGCCCGCCCCGCACTGCCAGGCCGCCTACCCGAGCCTGTCCCGGGCTTCCCAAAACATCTGCTGGAAAATCTGCTTGAAAATATTATCAAAAATATTTCATCGTATTCCATCGAAATTTCACAAGAAAAGCTGCTAGAAAATAGTTCATCTGAAATCTACCGGTAATGGATGATTTTCCTTTAGTGCACAACTATTAGAAAAATTAAAACAAAACAACTTAATTGACCGACACAAACATATTCTACAAAGAACTACCACATAACTAATATGCAAATATTACTTACAAAATTATAATTAAATATAAAATAATTATCATAATCATTAATCCAATCTCAATTATCAGGAAAAATATTAACTAATAATAAAATCAAATACTATTAAATATACTCAACTTAAGTCTAATTAAATTTAGAGCGAGCCTAACCATGCTTTAAAAAAGGCAAAAAAAAATTAGCTTGGTTAGGACCTACTACTTTGAATTTGTTTTATCAATTTAAAATTAGCTTCAACTCAATGAATTGCGAGCATGTTAGAATTTCCACATCTATCTTCAGGCATAGAATCTTGCTAAGAAAGATATTCGAAATTACATAATTTAATAATTTACCCTGCCATATTTATATATCACCAAATTTTACTAAATCACTCAAGCTACAGATACATAAGCCAAAAAATTTAAAAATATATATTATATTTTTAATATTCTCTCAAAGTGCATACTAAATTAGCTATGTTATCATCATTTGAATAAAATAAAATAAAATAAATTTATTTTATTTACCTTTTTAGGATGTGAGAGTTTTTACACTTAGGATAAAATACGAAATGATAAAAAAATTAGACAAACTCGCTTAAATGATTTAGTTACATAAATTGTTGGCCCTACACTTACCAGATTAAAAGAGTAAATTATTTAAATCAGACCTAAATTAAGAAAGGTAAAGATAGATCTTAAAAATTAGTTAAAAATAATAAAAAAATCTTTTGATTTATTATATTTAAATGAGAAATAGACTCTAATATAATATAATGATGTAAAAAAATATTCATATAATCGACCTTATATAATAGAAAAAAAAAAATTTAATATAGTTGTTGTAGTACAAATCTTATGTAACATCAAAGCTACCCTATTTATTCTTTTTTATATATATTTAATTTAAATTATATTTCAAATACATAAAAGCAAAATATCATAAGTTCACAAACCCCTCAATGGTACAAAGAATAAAGACCCAAATTCTTTGGAGAAATTATTACATGCGATCACCGGACCGTGAGGAGACGAATCAAAATGCATCATGTCATCTGGTACAAAGTTATGATACACAGCAAAATAGTGATGTGACCATCCTGATTTACATCCGAATAATATTCAATGACCGTATGTAATAATTTCTCAATTTTTTGAGAGGTTGTGAAGTGAAATATGGAAAGTACTGTATTTTTGTACATATTACTCGCATTAATACTAATCTGGAATTTAATCAAACGATTATTGTAATTTCTGAGAATATACGCTCATAAATAGAATCATTAATGGAGTTTAATAAAAAAAATAGAAATTATTCAAAGCTCCGTAGGCTCTTATGACTCCCATGATGGGGAATTTGGGTTCATGCACATGCGCATATGGTGATGAATGTGATGAAATTCCGTATAAAGATGCCAATGGCTCCGCATGTTTGCAGTGGCCTATATATGTACAGTGCTCTGTATATTTACAAGGATACGCTACAAGAAGAAATAGAGAGGGACCAAAACTGTCAGTTGGTCAACGATCGACGAAGATCAGGTGAGGAGAGGGAGACGAGCCCACGAGGCCACGAGAGAAGGTAGTCCCATTTCCTCTACGAAAAGCTCCGACTGTTGAAGACGACCTCAAAAAGTGAGAATTATTTGATTGGAATAGAAAATAACTCTTTCGTCCTCTGTTCATTGCGGAGACCGAAGTAGCTCGTGCCCTCCTCGTCTCGTCTTTCTGCCGTATACCAACAACTCTTCCTCTTCCCCTCCTCTTCTTCGAATAAAAAAAGTTTCAATACGCATCATCACCGAGAGGATTAGCGTGCAACGGAGAACAGGAAGGAGCGCCGGAGTCCGGCATGGACGGCGGCGAAGAACTCGAAGCATGTCAGCTTATGAGGGATTCTTCTGGTTAAATGCCAGTTGATCGCCGGGGTACGGAGACGAAGATGGCGTGGTAATAAAGGCGTGATTTTTATCGAGGGAAAATAATAACCAAGCTTGAAACTGAGTTGAAGTCTCATGGCAACGGCGAACGCGGTGTCATCATCGACTCCCGCCATGGAGACGACACCAGCCGCCGTACTGGAGGAGATGGCGGCGAAAGCGGTGTATAAGAGATACGAAAGTCTGATGACGGTAAGAATCAAGGCGATCAAAGGGAAGGGTGCTTGGTACTGGACTCACCTCGAACCTGTCTTAATCTGCACCTCCGATTCTGGTGTCCCCAAAGTCGTCAAGTTACGCTGTTCTCTTTGTGACGCTCTCTTTTCTGCTTCAAACCCCTCACGCACCGCCTCAGAGCACCTAAAGCGAGGAACTTGCCCCAATTTCTCCTCCCCTTCTGCTGGCGCCGGCAGCGGCGGTGGCGACGGGCACCATCACCCACAGCCTAAGCCCATCTCTTCACTCCCACCTTCCTCTTCATCCCGCAAACGCTCCTGCAATCCATACCAAATCGAAGCCCTTTACTCGTCTCCATCCACATCTCCCATTCTTCCGCATCCGTCCCCGCAGCAGGCAAACTTAGTGCTTTCCGGCGGGAAAGACGACCTTGGCGCGCTCGCAATGCTTGAAGATAGCGTAAAGAAGCTGAAGAGCCCTATGGCTTCTCCAAACCCCGCACTTTCTAAAGCGCAGGCCGACGCCGCTTTCTCCTTCTTCTCCGATTGGTTTTACGAGTGCGCCGGCGTGATCTCCTTCTCTTCCATTGAGCATCCAAAATTTCGTGCTTTTCTTCAACAAGTCGGCCTCCCTTCGATCTCCTACCGCGATCTCGCCGGCACCCGGCTCGATACTCGATACGAAGAGGCTCGGTCCGACGCCGAAGCTCGTATTCGTGATGCCCTGTTTTTTCAGGTCGCCGCTGACGGCTGGAAATCTAGGTCCGACTCTGACTGCGGCGACTCACTTGTCTCTATCACCGTCAATCTCCCCAACGGAACCACCGTCTTCCGCCGTGCACTCATCTCCGACGGTCGCGTTCCATGCAAGTATGCCGAGGACGTTCTTTGGGATTCGGTTATAAACGCATCTGGCAGCGGTAAGGGTGGCGGTGCCACCACCCTCTGCGCCGGAATTGTCTCCGACAGGTTCAAATCCACCGCCCTCCGCAGCCTCGAAGACCAGCATCACTGGATGGTAAACCTCTCCTGCATTCTCCAGGGCTTCCGCAGCCTCATCAAAGACTTCACCCGCGGTCTCTCCCTCTTCCATGATGTCTCCTCAAAATGCTCCAAAATCGTATCTTTTTTCAACAACAATTCTTCCGCAAGAACCATATTCCACAAATACCAAACGCAGGAACTCGATCACACCAGCCTTCTTCGCTACTCAAATGGCATTGACTGTAACTTCATGATCGAAGACGTCATATCCTCCACCCGCGCATTTCACCTCACTGTACACGATGACTCCTACAAACTCCTCTGCCTCGATAACCCAGAAGCAACGCAACTCGCCGACTTACTCCTCGACATGAAATTCTGGAACGACGTCCAAGCCGCCAACTCTCTCGTCAAGCTCATCAACGACACGATTCAAGACATGCAAACCGATCGGCCACTTGTTGGCCAATGCCTTCCTCTCTGGAAAGGGATGAGATCCAAAATCAAGGCCTGGTGCGCCAGGTACAGCAATGATGAAACGGCCGTCCACAATGTGTTTGACAAAAGGTTTAAAAGAAACTACCACCCAGCATGGTCGGCTGCTTTCATACTCGACCCCTTATATCTCATCAAGGACACAAGCGGAAAATACCTCCCGCCCTACAAATGCCTAACACCAGAACAAGACAAGGACGTCGATAAGCTAATCACAAGGCTCGCATCTCGCGAAGAAGCTCACATCGTCCTCAACGAGCTCATGAAATGGAGATCAGAGGGTCTGGATCCAATCTACGCGCAAGCGGTACAGGTGAAGCAGCTCGATTCGGCAACCGGAAAGATGAAGATTGCGAATCCGCAAAGTAGTCGGCTTGTGTGGGAGACTTGCCTGAGCGAGGAGTTCGGAACGCTGGGAAAAATAGCCGTTAGACTGATCTTTCTACACGCAACGGCCGGCGGATTCAAATGCAATGTTTCGTTGTTGAGATGGCTGAAGCGGCAGGGGAAGTCGAGGGCGGCTATGGAGAGAGCGCAGAAGATGATCTTTGTGGCGGCGCAGGCGAGATTAGAAAGAAGAGATTTTTCTTGTGATGAAGACAGGGATGGGGAACTGTTCGCAAATGGGGATGTGGATGAGCTCAATGAGACGCTCATGGAGGCATCCTAGGTGTAAAAATTTCTGATTTTGATTATTTTTATTCTTGTTTTTTTTTTTTTTTTCCTTCTTCTTCTTCTTTATTTATGGTCAATGGCGACCTTGTGGAATTGAATTTTGAAGTTTGGTGGGATTTTTTCTTATGTTTTTGTTTTGGTCTCTCTATGCGCTGTCAAGAAATCTTGAAGATTGATTAGGTTCCCTGTTGATGGGAAGAAAATTAAATAATAAGGAAGGATTAAAAAAAAGAAAATATTAGATTTATTATTTTTAATGATGAGTTATAGGGAAATTATATTATTTTTTATTCGAAAATAAATAAAAAAAAAATCATATCATCATTATTCTTTTGTCTAATTATTTAGATATTTTTTATTTTATTGATTTTATGATGAATAATGTATGAGGGGATAAACTTATTCTATCATATAAGATACTTCAAAAATAATCAAGATAATCATTGAGTTTTAAATGACTCGAATAGAAATCGATTAGATACAACTTAAATATATTCATTTTAAAATTAGTTCAATTTAATATAAATCATATATGTACATACCTACACTTTTTTTAAAAAAAAATTAAAATTAGTTCAATTTAATATAAATCATATATGTACATACCTACACTTTTTAAAAAAAAATTAAACTCAGTTGAAATATTATCATAAATTGATCGCTTTCAATTTGCTTGAACTTAGCTCAGCATATTGTTGCAATCTTCCATTTTAAGAATTGAAGTTGGAGGAGCCTCTAATATTAAAATTGTGTTAAAGAGATTATGGTCTATATACATAGGCATATGATATGACTAATAAAATTGATATAAGGGAACATTATATACATGAACTATATGATATGCATGATATTTATTACATATGATATTGATGTCATAAGATATGCATACACAAACCAGCATATAATGTTACAGATAAGATTGATAATGTTGATAACTAATACATTTCATTTGATAAAAAGAATAATGTATGTGCACATAATATGCATGCATATGATAGATGTGGCATGATAAATGTGTAATCGATAACAGGTGAATTGTTTTATATAAAATTGAATATGAACTAGTTTGTAACTAATGGATATAGAAAATGAAAGCATGTATTGATCATTTATATGACCACTGAGCACTAATTATGAATCATCAAATTTTCAATTATTATATGAGATGATACTATTCACATTGGTTACAACATACTTTTATAATATATATTCATACTGGAATTGATTGGATGATTACATGCATACTGCTTCTGTTGTCATACATTGATTGCAGTTGTAGGTTTTGTAACCTACTAAGATGTTAGATCACTCCATAGTTTTTACATATTTTAAAAAAAAAAAGTTAGGATCCAGTGAAGTGAGATAGATCAAGTTTTTCCATGTTTTCTCTTATTTTTTTTTTATTTTGGTTAACTCTTTTGCAGTCAAGAGTCTTGAAGGATAGAATGATGGATTGATTAATCTTCTGGTTAGTATATGCATTTTGGGGGGGAAATGAAATTGTACATGATAGAAAATAATTTATAATTTCTTTCACTAGTTTCTATTTATTGAAATGAGATTAGTAGCTTTAGTAGATTAATTAAGAGTTCTAAAATATATAATTCTTTCAATTTAAATATGGAGCTGTCGCAGTTCGAGAAATTATAGTTGGGAGATTGTGGTCTGAAGACTATATTTGAATGACAGTGGTTAGGAGATTATAATCAAGATATGACGACTGAAAGATTAACAAGTATTACTGATTAAGAGACAATAGTCATGAAGTAGAGATCAAGGGGGCTATAATTGAGAGATCATAATTAGGCTTTCGTGGTCAAGAAATCTTATCAAGTACTTGTAGTCGAGATATCATAATAAAGCAACTATGGTCGAGTGATTATAGTCTAGCAGCAGTAGGCTCATAATAATAGCCCATAAATTGTTATTGGGAAACAATGGTCGAGTGACCTTAGTTGGGCAGTCGTGTTCGAAATATCATAAACAATAAATAATTATAATAAAAAATCATATCCAATCAATGGATGTTAGGTAGGCTTTATTTGAGAAAAGGAGGTAGGGAGAAAATAATTGAGTGATGGTTATTATAAGATCGTAGTTTGGAAATAGTGTCTAGCGGCATTGATCCAATGGTACTTTTATAATGATAATGGTTAAGTGATAATTATCTAATAACATTGGTCGGGCAGGAGTGGTCCAACACAGATGGTCTAGTGCCACTTTGACAATAATAATTGGACAATGACAATCTGATGTTGGAGGTCAGGTAATGGTAATACAACTGTGGTTGTTAGGCTGCGATGATCTGAGAGTGGCTCAACTATGTTAGTTGGATGGCAATGATATAACAACAATATTGAATGAAGGTAGTCAAACGACATTAGCCAGGCGATGAAGGTTG
This sequence comes from Dendrobium catenatum, assembly GCF_001605985.2. Lineage (NCBI taxonomy): Eukaryota > Viridiplantae > Streptophyta > Magnoliopsida > Asparagales > Orchidaceae > Dendrobium > Dendrobium catenatum. Next base: position 1,888,832 of record NW_021319099.1, on the reverse strand, counting down.
GGAGATGCTGATCCAATAATAGTGGTCAAGTGATAATGATCTAATCATGGTGGTGAGGCATGCAGCGCCAGTCCAATGTCATTGGTCAGCCACTGAAAGTTGGACAACATTTGTTTGACAATATTATTTGGGCGATAATAGTCAAATAATGAAGGTCCACCATTAGTGGCCAAGTGGCAACATTCCAATGACAATGATTGAGTGGTGACAATCCAATAATAAAGATTTGATAATGGTTGTCTGGTGATGATGGTCGGTTAGTGATGACTAAGAGGCAAAAAGGTCACACCGATCTAACAATAGTCATTGAGTGATGATCTTTCAATGGTAGAGGTTGGGCAACTAAAGTCAGACATCTCAGATCAGGTGGAAACGACTCAAATGTGCTGGTGATTCAATAGTAGTGGTTGAGTAGAGCTTTATGTTTCTTTAAATCTTTCAGCTCCCCTATATTTATAATTTTCTTGAATACCATTTTTGTTATTTTGGCAAAAAGTCACAAAACACTTAATTGAACTTCTCATATTTAATTCCTTGATTATAGATCATTTTTTTAACATTTAAGTTTCTTATTTATTTTGGAATCTAGTGATCTTAGACTCGTCATTTTTTTTATTGACATAGTTCACTTGATTATATGCATGAAATATTCAAAAATCATGGTGCTACACTTCAAGTGCTCGGCTTAGACTAATTTTTATTGGATCATATCACTTTTAACATCATTGGTTTTATCTCATCATGACATTCAATTCAGCTATAAATTTATGGAAATCAAAATTCTAACGATCATGAATTTAATTCTAAGATTTTTTAATTATAATATACATTGAGATTCTTGCTTCATCAAATCTATTTTTTGGCAACGTATTGGGATGATTTTGTCAACTCCCAAGGATGCCCTAAATATTAAAAATGAAATCTTACTCTCAAATCACTTTTTGCTCTCTCTTTCTCTCTCTCCCCTTACTCATTTTACATTTCTAGTAAGAAGATTTTTTTTTTCTCTTACAATGATGCCACGAAGACTAAAGATGAAGAAATAAGCTTCTTGCACATAAAAACTAAGGTTTTATTTGGAATAATTTTTTCCACTTTTTTTTCTACTTTCAAATAAATATTGTACTTAAGACCTATTGTAGAAAGAAATAAGAAATTGTCCTAAATAAAATTTAAAGGAAAAAAAAAAAGCACCAAAAGCTCTCACATTTATTTCCTTGAATTTAGGGCTGCAAGCGAACCAAACATTCGACGAGCTACTCGTTGTTCGGTTCGATTAAAGCTCGTTTGTGATCTTTTAATTAGCTAAACAAACAAACTTGAACAATATTTTAAATACTAATAAACAAACTTGAACACTAATGTGTTCGGCTCATTTATGTTCGCGAACAACATCATTTGAAGTTTGTGAACAAGCTCGACATTAAGCTTGATTCATGTTCGATTTTGAACTCGTGAATAAGCTAAATAAAAATAATTAATATTTGACTATAAAATTAATAAATATAAATAATCACTGTCTTTGTTATATAGACAATTGCTTTTATTATAAATGTGTTTGTTTATAGATATGTTCATGAACGTATCTGTTTGATAGTTAAAAAAATCGTTAAATATGTTCGCGAACAAGCTCGATAAGCACTAAACGAACAAACATGAACTGAACATGAACACTCATTAATTTAAATGAACCAAACATGAACACAAACATAAAGCTCGAACAAACATGAATCAAACTTGAGCAAGCTGATATTAAATGAACACAAACCTGAACACTCACATACTTGGCTCAGCTCGGTTCGTTTGCAGCCCTACTTGAATTTATGGCCGGTAACCTGCATTACTAATTTAATTTTCTAAATCATTTTCTATCAGCATTCCTCCCTTCTTTTAAGCTCAAGAAAATCATGCAATATATATATAAAGAAAATCATGCAGTATATGTTCTCCAGAATCCCTCACATCATCCAACCAATATAATCAGCCATATTTATTTAATAAAGCATGAATGATATCATCATCAACAAGATATGTCTAAAAACTATAGCAGCACAAAATTTTAAAAATGAATATCCTGTAGAAAATTATTCGCTGAGATGTTGATTGCCATGACCTACATCAGCAACCAAGCTCGCCAAAATCTCTCTTGCAAGTTGCCAAAATAGAATATTAGAATGGATATTTTTTTACTGAAATATTTGATTTTATTTGTTGTTTTGGTTTGGTGTCAACCTCGGACTATTAAAAATTAATATGAAGGAGAAAAACACAGAGGCCTAGCTGCTGGCTTTCATTTCATTTCATTTTTTTCATTTGCAAGAGAGGATATTGTTAATAAAATAAAGAGGCTAAGGCATGATCTATTATAGTAGAGGTGTAGTTATTAAGGGTACGTTTGAGAGAAATTATTATGTGCAGAGTCCTGATATAGCTTTTCGTCCCAACTCCAACGAAATGAAGTTATGTGGAGTGTATATATATACCCTTATGTACAAATTCCTCTTATACACACCTTGTGTACAAGTTGTACATATAATGTGTATAAGTTGTACATAGAGTGTGTACAAGCCATGTGGCTTCATTTTATTGGAGTCCGGACCCGAGCTACGTTGGGACTCCGCATGTAATAATTTCTCGTGGTTTGGACATCTACAACATTTTATAAAAATGATTATAAAATAATTACGTGAAAGTAACTTTTTTTTAAGTTGTTCTGTAAAAACAAATTTTTATATAGTACAAAAATTCCATGAAATTAATTAACGTAAAAATAACAGTTAAATAGAAATTATATTTGTGATATGAAAATAGACAAAGTAGTAAGAAAGCTAACTCAACGAAATCTAGGGTTTCGTTTGGGACGGCTTTCTTACTGCTTCTTAAAGCAACTTTCTAGTATAAATATTTTAATTTTTAAACTATAAAGTTGTTTTAAGAAGCAATTAAAAAATCGTCCCAAACGAAGCCTAAGTCACAATAATTTGATTTGATTTTCTTTGTTTGATTGAGATTCAAATCACTAAAAGTTAAAAGAGTAGTTTTGAAAGATAGAATGGAGAGATTTAGAGATCACCCACAATTATAGAAGGTACTATAGAGGAGTTGCTTTCTTGAGAAGAGATTATTTATTAGGATTAATTTGAGGTAATTTTAGTCACAATAGATATTTATAAAGATGGTTGTTAAATTACTATTAAATTTTTTCTGTCACAATAGATATTATAGATTTTTTGTTTTGGAAAATTGGGGATATTAGTTTTCTCATGATTATTATATTCTAAAAATCTTTGTTAAAAAAAAAATAATTCTCATCAAAAAAATTTCTAAAAAATGACAAAAGATTTCTAATTAAATAAAAAATGTGACAGTTATCTAAAAAAAATTGTAAGATAATTATTTGACATAAATTTCTAATAATTTTAATTTAAGAGAACTGTCATAAATTTATTTGAGTAATAATTTTTTTAATAATGTTATAGCTTTCAAAAAAAATTATTTTATGCATAATAATTTTTATAGAAAATTGCAGCCCATTACTATGAAATCCTTCGAATACTTTCAACGATATGTAAAAATAAATCTATCAGTATTATGAGATTTTTTCCCCTTCAAATTGACATTCAGAGCAC
>NW_021319099.1:1830216-1882899 GCF_001605985.2 Dendrobium catenatum | reverse complement strand
ACGCGGGCGAGCGCGCGCGGGCAGCCTCGGGCGCGGGGCGTCGGCGCTGGCAGGCTCGGTAGCATGCGCTACCAGCATTTGTCGCGCGGGTAGCTAAGCGAACAGGTTTGGGCAGCAGCTTGCAGTGCACGGGCAGGCGGGGAAGCTTCGAGGGCAATTTCAATTTAAACGGGTTTGCGGGTTGACTCGGCAACCCGTCGGGTTAACTCGAACCCGACCCGCTTTTCAAAAGAGTCGAATCCTGGAACCTGACCCATTTTGAAATCGGGTCGGATTTTCGTGTCGTGTCAAATGTTGACACCCCTAGCTTTTAGTACAAAAATTAAAATTTTTATACTAAAAAGCTGCTTTAAGAAGCAGTAAGAACGCCGCCCCAAATGAATTCAAAATCACTATACAACTTTATTGTTACGTGCCAGAACATTTCTAATGGTATAGAGATATATAGAGAATTTATAATTCTACTTTTATATAAAGAACCAACAGACAGATAAATAGCTGAGTGCAAAAATCATAAGATGTATCAAATTTCTTGCAAAAAAAAAAATTACGAGGCATGAACCTGTTAAAATAATAGGCCCCGAGTCAAATGTGTATAGAGATTCATGCTCGATCAAGACAATTTTTGGTGGCATATCCCTATTGATTATGTATCATTTTTTCCAAGAAATTTACTAGTATCTTAAAACAATTATATAAATTTATAATTGAATATGCTACTAAGGAAAATATGAGCACTCTAAAAATTAAGAGTAAATTCACAATAATGATTAGGTCGATAAACTTTGATAAGGCGATAAGATAATTGAGAATCTTATAAAGGCCTAAAGCATTCAAGTCTAGTCATAGTTTATGTTGTTTTTTTGCAACTAGTAAAGATGCAAATGTGTAAATATTAAAAATGATCAGGGTAATATGAAATTGAAAGAAATATATTTTTTTATAAATATAATCAAATTAGCTCATATTTAATTGTATTTAAGTATTCATTAATTGAGCCAAAAATCCTTTGATATATAGGAGAAAGATTGTGAAATGGAAATATGGAGATCAAATAAATGCTAGGCTATGACTGATTTTGATCTTGAAAGATTATTATTCTTAATAAATCCAACATACATAGATTCTCTCTCTCTCTCTCTCTCTCTCTCTCCCTCTCTCTCTCTCTCTCTCTCTGCCAATATATCAAGAATTTTAAGCTATAAATTAGTAGAATAGCCTTTACCTTTCATTATCTTAATGATAATTTAGCCTTCTCTAGCAATTCTGCCGTCTCTTCCCAATAATACAATGACATTTTATGAATCTTAGATTCTCTATAATAGATAACAATGTTATTTCATTAGGTCCAGCTTTAGATATATATATGACTTGTATATTCTAAATTTATATGAAATTTTCAAGGTGATTTTATATTTGAAAAGAGCTCCTATTTAACTTGATAAATAAATAAAAAGTTTAATCAACTATTTAACAAGGTTAGATGAACAACCTTTGAGATCGCTAAAGCTGGTTGGTGGCGTGTCGCCATATTAAATAGATAGTAAGGGCATAACTAGGGGTGTCAATTTCGGGTCACGGGTCGGGTTCGGGTCGAACTCGGAACTGACCCGGGTTCAAACGGGTCGACCCTAACCCGACCCTGGTAGACAAACGGGTTAGAAATTCGAACCTGGACCCGACTCGGCGGGTTGCCGGGTTGACCTAACCCGACCTGATTTTGGGTTTTGCCGGTGCCGGAACATCGGAACGACGGCGGGCGAACGGCGGGCGAGGGGGCGGGCGAGGTGGCTGGCGAGGGAACGGGGGGGGGGTAGGGGGGTAACTTATAAGTTGTTATTTATATTGCCTCGAATTTGGCTCGACCCTTCACTACAGGAAAATGGGTCAATAGTGACAAAAGTATATAAACAAAAAGAAAATGGGTCCTTGATCGTCATACGCTTCGCAGATATGTTAGAGGTCCAAGGGGCAGTTCCCCCTGACACAAATTTTGGTTGTAAGGATATTTTTGAATTCAAATTACTAAACAAAATAATGATTTTTTTTTACTATTTGATAGGTGGAATTGCCTAAATACCGTAATATTTTAAAACTTTTAGGAGGTATAGAATTGCCTAAAAACCCTTGTAATAAAGGCTAAAAAATAAATTAAGGAGAACAAATTACCTAAAGAATCAAGGTTCAACCATAACTAAGCAAACAGACAATAAGAGTGTCACTTGAAAAGATGCTTAGAAGGAAATGTTGTGAGTACTCTTTTAAGAGTTTCTTTAATTTTTATTTCTAAGGGTGCCAAATAATAGACTTACAACATTTATAAATTTATCGTTAAAAAGTATTTAATTAAGATAATGAGTGCATAATGATAAATCATTTTTGTTGATGATGTATAAACTTATAGTTAAAAAGTATTTAATTAAAAAAATTAGGAGAACTTTGACTAAAATAATTATATTAGTTGGTCAAATTCTAAGATTAATTAGAAAATAGAAGCAACTCAATGACTATTAACATCTTATAATCAATTCATTTTTTATTTTTCTTATTTTTATGAATTAAATTTTAAAATTAAAGAAATTACTTTTAATCAAATGTTTAGTTATTAATTTCTAATTAAAATTTGCAAATTATTTCAAAATTTTATTTTATGATTGTTGCGTCCTGGAGTATTCGCGGCGGTAAAGAAATATAAAGTTTAGCGTATAAGCGTTGTATGAAGATCCAGCACACAAGCAGATAATAGAGAGAGGGTCTAGTGTTCATAAGAGACACTAGAGTTTTTACGTGGAAATCCCTAATTAAAAAGGGGAAAAATCACGGGGCCTGGCCCAATTTGAATGAATCAACTAGTATTTGTAGTCGATTATAAATGAGGCCCTTCTTAGGGAAAAGGCTTTGACTTGATGTCACAAATGTACATTATATAGAGCGCATTACATTGCGGGAGTTACAATAATCAACATAGACATGTTTGTTTGGTCAACAGGACTATAGTTGTTATGATAGAGGTCAGAAAAAACTGTAGTAGGCAGGAGACTGGGGCCAGAAAGACCATTGTAGTAGGGCGGTATTCTAGTAGAACTCTGGGCAACAGGTGGTAGCCTGACAGAAGTTCGGTCCCCAGGTAGTGGTTCGGCAGAAGTCTGGGCCTCAGGTGGTGGTCCGGCAGAAGTCCGTGCGTCAGGTACAGGTCTGCCATAAGTACAAGCCTCATGTGGTGGTCCGGTAGAAGTCTAGGCTTCATGTGTTGGTCCGTCAAAAGTCCGGCCTCAGGTGTTGGTCCAACGGAAGTCCGGGCCTCAGGTGATGGTCCGGTGAAAGTCCGGGTCGCAGGTGATGGTCCGGCTAAAGGGGCCTCAGGTGGTGGTCTGGTAGAAGTTCGGGCCTCAAGTGGTGGTCCGGTATAATTCAGGGTCTCAGATGGTGATCCGACAAAAGTCTGGGCTTCGGGTGGTGGTCCGGCGGAGGTAAGGACCTCAAGTGGTGGTCTGGTGGAGCAACGACGTCACGCTACAGAAAAATCACGTATTTTCGGCGGAAAAAAATGAATATTCCGGCGGATTTTCGGCGAAAAAAGTTGCGACGGTAATTTGAGCGTCGGAAAACTTTTCCGTCGTAAAAAATCCGCTGGAATTTTTCCGTCAGAATAACTTAAAATCAATTAAAAAAATATTTACTACCCCCAGCCCGTTCCCCACGCGCGCCCAGCCGCCTTGTCCCGCGAGCACAGCCTGTGCCCGCAACTCTGCACGCACCCAGCCCACCCGGCCCACCAGGCAAGCCCGAACGGGCTCGCCAGATCGCCCCCGCGCGTCGCCTCCAAGGTTCGAACCTTGAACCTGTTGAAAATTTTTGGAGTCTTCTGCTTTGCTGCGTTAAACAAAACGATTTAATCTTATCTATATTATATTTAAATCATAGTAGCTAGGGGTGTCAACTTTTGGCCCGACCCGACAACCCGACCCGGACCCGACCCGGAAAATTCAGGTTGGACCCAACCCGTTTGATAAACGGGTCAGGCTCGAGTTCGCAGATCTGACCCGTTTGAAAAAACGGGTCGGGTTCGGGTTGACCCGGCAACCCGCCGGGTCAACCCGAAAACCCGTTTAATTTTAAAAAATTTTGAATCCCGGAATCCCGAACTGGCTGCCGCGTCCGACTGCCAAGCTGCGAGCTCGAGATCCGCGTGCACGCCAGCCTGGCGCCTGGCGCCTGCCCTGGCGCAACCCGCGCGTGCCCGCAGCCCGCGTGTCTCCGCCGATACAGGAGCCCGCCTGGCGCTGCCACGCGCGAACCGCCGAACCGCCTGGCGCCTGCCCCGCGTCGCTCCGCCGTGCCGAGCGCGAACCCACATGCTGAACCCGCCCCGCGTCGCTCCGCCGTGCCGATGCGAACCCGCCGTGCCGAACCCAGCTGCTCGCCAGCCGTCGCTCCGCAATCGCTGCCGCAGGCTCCAGCTGCCGGGTCGCGGGTCGTGTCGGGTCCAACCCGGCAACCGCCAGGTCGGGTCCGGTTGAAATGTCCGACCCGTTTGCAAAAACGGGTCGGGTTCGACCCGAACCCGACGGGTTGACCCGAATTGACACCCCTAATAGTAGCAATAATAAAATCTAATAAAAAAACAATAAAATAATAAAATTAATAAATAAGCCATTCAATTAATTATTAATTAAAATAAGTTAGTTAATCAATGTTTAATTGATTAGTAGTTTAATAACTTATTTTAATTATTTAATTAAGAATAAATTAAAACAAAAAATTAAAGGTTTTATAATTAAGATATATTTTTAATTTAATAATTAATTAAAATAAGATATTAAATAATAATTAATTAAAATAAATTAATAATTAGTAATTAATTAAATGAGCTATAAAATTATTAATCATTTAAAGTGCAAAAATAGTTTTTTTTTAGAAATTAGAAAAATTCAAAATCCGCCGGAAACAAATCCGTCGAAACGCTTGAAAATTCGTCGAAAAAGCTGCAAAAAATATGTCATAAATATTTCGTTGTAATCAATCGGAAATACGCCGGAAATCAGTGCGCCGAAAAGCCGTCGGAAATCAGTCGAAAATAAGCGATTTTCCTATAGTGTTAGGCGGTGGTCTGGCGGAACTGAGGCGGTGGTCGAGAAGGAGCGAGGAGGTAAGAGTGATCTCCGATCTCTCTCTTGCTCTCTTGCTTGGAGCCCTCCCTTTAAGAGGAATGAGGGGTCTATTTATAAATTTTCTATAGTGGCATGAACCATAAATAGGTATAAGGATCTAGGGCAAATGAGGAGTTGTTGGATGGACGGTCGATGTTGAACCCCTTGATCATGGATCGTTTGATTGACATTTGAATGTCTTAGTGATGTTGGAATTTAGTGATCTTGGGCTCGTTGGATTCAACTATAAGCAAGTCAAGTTTAGAAACTGCTTGGTAATCCAAATTATGGTTCGAACCTTCAAATAGCACTTTGGGCCCTTTATTTGGACCCATTCAGGCTCGGATTGGGTTGAATTTGGTGTCGTTGGGTTCGTATTTCCGAGACGTTCAATTCGAATGTAATTTTGCTAAAATCGGAGTTCATATGGTCCTGATTTTAATTTCGAAAGTTTCCAATTTGATTTTGCCTCGAGATTCGTGCCCGATCAGGATAATTTTTTGATGATGAATCATTTTAGTTTTCTAAATAAAATATATACAATTAACATTCAACTAAACATAAAAGTTGAGCTAACTATGAAAATATATATTTTACTTAGTTATTTATACAAAATATGAAGCATACAATATAAAAAATGCAAAAGATTTTTAACCTAAACTATAAATACATAAATAAAATGTTTTTTTTTTTTTTTTTTTGGAATAAAAAAATTTTTTTTCTTTTTAAATTTTTTTTGGGAATAAAGAGATATCTATGCTCTTGAAATTACCTCACATAGCATGATATAGGTAACCAAAATATTGATTTTGTTACAAATTCAACAAAAAAAATATACTTCTAATAAAAATCGTGTAAAACAAACGTGGGGCACGTGTGAGCAGTGACGAATGAAGGAGCGGGTTTTGTTGACCGCTCCGATAGCCGTCGTAATACTTTTTTTGGGAAAGCAGAGATGCGTATCTGTCCGGTGGGGCCACATCCTGTACGGACGATATCGGACTCATATGGCCCACATACATTTGAATTTTGAAGTTTGGTTTTGATTTTGTATGCGATAAGTAATAGTTATATATCGTGAAAAATGAAGAAAATTGTGATATTTATACTATGCTTTATGAAATTCAGTGCGTTAGACAATATTGCTAGCTTGTGCCAAAGGTATTGAAACACGTGTAAGAATAAATAAATAATTTTTTAAAAATATTTCTTATTTACGATCTCATTGTTAAGTAATTTATTTTGATCTGTTAATTGAAAGTTTTAACTATTAATTAAGAGAACGTGTATTTAAAACTTAAATGATGTATGTTTGAATTTGTCTAATTGACTCAAATATTTTAAAAAATGATCGCATTGTTTCGATTTCAGCATTTTATAAAAATAATTGTTTAACAAAATATTTTTTTTTAAATTAGTATAAATATTATAAATATTTTGTGATTAAATAGCTGGTTTTTAAAGTCACCACATATTAATAATTTTAGTTGTAAAAAGTAACTTTTTAATACAAATTTTTTTATTAAATAGTAAAAATAGTAGTCAAATAAAGTTTTAATTGCATTTAGAAAATAAACTAGTAGCAAAAGCAATTCCAAACAGGGCCTTTGGATTTGTTTCGGATAGCTTTTTTCTTATTTTATTTTTTAGATCACAGTTATAATTTTATTTGGCTATTATTTTTTAATAACTTTTGAGAAAATTTTTATGCTAAAAAGTTGATGTTTATAACAACCTTCAAAAAAATCATTTTTCTCACATAAATTTATAATCAACTTTATAAAAAAATTATAACGGTCTCAAACAAATCCTTTATGAGTTAGTAATAGATCATCTTGCCAAAAAAATCAAATGAAGAAATTGAAAAAACAAAAAAAAAAGTTTATATTCAATTAATTGATATTTTAATGCATAAATATATACATTTATTGTTTGGAGAAGTTTAGCTCTCAAATGCATTCAGAATTCTCTCAATTTGGAGAGATTATTACATGTGAAGTTCAGATCTAGAGAACCATTCAGTTTTGTGACTGTGAACAATAAAAGCGCACTTATTGTTCACCACTGTATTTTTATTGTTCACAATCATATAACCGAATAATTCTTTGGATCCGGACTCCACACGTAATAATCTCTCCCCAATTTAACATTTAAGTTGTAATAATGACTGGGATTATTTTTTTTAAATATAAGTTTTAACAATGACACTAATCCAATGTGCTTTGTATGATTTGATTTGATTCCTCTGTGATAATTGGAAAGAATAAGAACCCCACAAGGTGTCATTGGTCACATTCCTTAAGAACTTGTTCAAGGGGCAGCCACTATATTATATTCACAGTGTACATATTTTTATTATTTATTTAAAAAAAAAACGCATAATTATGTATATAATGTTGGGAGCTGTGAATTCAAGTCTTATACATATAATGTGTATAAATTTATCTTAATTAGTCTAAATATTTCTAATAAAATAAAGGCAGAATCATTATTTTTATGTGGAGAATTTTATTATATAAATAATTAAATATAAAATACAAAAATTGTATAAAATAAAATTATATTTTTTTTGTACATGACCTGAAACGAGAGAGTAGATACAGGGGCAGATCCACCTTAAACCCAAGGGGGCAATTGCCCGCCCCTAAAAAAAAATCTTAATTATATGATTATTTAGGTAATTTATCTCCCTCCATCTATTTATTTGTCTTTATTACAATAATTTTTAGGAAATTAACCCCCTAAAAGTTTTAAAATATTATGGTCTTTAGGAAATTGCCCCCTGGCAAGTCGAACCCCGCGAGGGGGCGCCCACGCTGCCCCCTTGGACCCCCGACATTTTTACGAAGCATACAACGATCAAGGATATGAACAAATAGGGTTCAAGCCAAATTCAACACTTTTACTGATAAATTACCCCCAAAATAAAGCTGGTTTCACCCCTGAGCAAAGATGAAAAAATATTTTGAGACTTTATTCGTAATGAGAGTGAGAAGAAAGACGAGCATCACCAATTTTTTAGGGCAAAAAAACTTTTGAAGAGAGGAAAATTTTCAAAATTACCCACGTTATAAGTAAAATTTAATTTTGAGGGTGTTCAACACTTCTCGAAGCTCTTCTTTTCCACATAATAATTAAATAAAATTTTTTTATTTATTAAATAGCAAGTGAGATAGAATCTTAGATAAATTAAATGAAAAATTGACAGTCAAAATAATTAAATACCTCCATAATATAATGTTGCTTCCATCTCTTCTCTGTGGATTTGATCCCTTGCTTAAAATATTAATAAATTATTAATTTTCAGCAAAAGGCAAAGATTTGCTCAACAACAAACGACCCATTAGTGCCGGCTTTTCTTTCCATTTATTCAATTTATTAAAATATAATTATGATTAAAATAAATAAACAAATAATAGAAAAATAAAAGTTATTGCTGACATAACTGATCATTATCTTAGTACCTAATTGAGTGGTGAAGGAGGCGTTTGGTCGAATTTTAATGATTAGAATTATGTGGCCATGGATGAGGCAGCAATGCTTTAGATTAATAATTCTGTGCCATTCAGTAATTAATTACTCTAAAAATATATTAAGATGCCATAAATCAGTCCTTATGAAATAAAAGTACTGAGGAGAATTAATTCAATTGATTTTATTCCCATTTCATCAAGTAGAGATTTAGGTTTTGTTTCCCATAATTTTTAGCCACTTTTTTTATTATTATTATTTTAAACTATACTAAAGAGCTATTTTAAAAAGCATAAAGAAAAATGTCTCAAAGAAAGGATTAATTATTATATGCGGGCAACGAAAATCATCCGGAGATCAACCAGAATGTGTCATTTCACCTCTTGCTCGGTACTACTCGATACTGCGGCTCTGTACCTTTGACGTGGCGCATTCTGATTTGTCTCCGTATGATGTTGTACGTCCGGTCTCCACACAGAATAATTTCTCCAAAGAAAGGTATAAGCTTTCTTTGGAACAGCTTTTTTATTATATAGATACTAACTTTTAAAAAATGATTATAAAATCCAGCTTTTTAGTACAGTCATTTCTTAAAAGAGAAATAAAAATTATGATTACGATCTAAAAAATTAAAGCAGAAAAAAAATTATTTCAAACAAACCTTAACTTTTTATGCCGGTTTTTTTTTTTTTTTTGTCTATCAAATTTAGGTATCAGCCCCCAATTTTTTTCTTGAGAACATTTTTTACTTACTTTCAGTGATTAAAAGAATACTAAATAATTGTAATACATTCCATTCTTTTTACACATTATTTCATTTTAATTATTCAAATAATTCAAAATATTTTAAATATGCTACTTTCTTTTTATATTGTATTTTATTTTACTCAACATTTTTTCTTCAAATCAAATGGCCTATTATTAAAAAATAAATGCGTATAAAACAAAAATAATATATATAAAAGTTTTTAAATTGCTTCGTGGACTATACTATTAATACAATATATTTGGGAAAATTAATACAATATATTATTATTATTATTTTTGAAGGGAATGAAAAGTACAATATTATTGTATTTGAAATAATAGTTGATCAGAGGGGACCAATGGTGGAATAATTATTAGGTCTGGTGCCCTGATGTAGCTCTACATCCGGAGGCCAATAACATGTCGCCACGTGCTCTTACTCTTTACCGCGTGGCTCGACGACCCGACTCGGACCGGAACTCAGTATTGCTATGTTCGGGTATTGCTAGGTATTGCTAGGGGTGTCAATAAAGAAAAGCAACAACTCGGCAACATCCAATACAACACCCAACAAACGGCCACCATGAGCAACTAGGGGTGTCAATATTTGACACGACACGAAAACCTGACTCGGACCTAACCCGAAAAATCCGAGTTGGACTCGACCCGATTTCAAAAAGGGCCGGGTTCGGGTTCCAGAAATTGACCCGCTTAAAAAACAGGTCGGGTTCGAATTGACCCGGCGGGTTGCCGGGTCAACCCGTCAACCCATTTAATTTAAAAAATTTCGAATTATTGCTGCCCCCGCCCGCTACTACGCGATGCTGCCCTGCTTAGGGGTGTCAATATTTGACACGACACGAAAACCCGACCCGAAAAATACGGGTTAGACCCGACCCGATTTCAAAACGGGTCGGGTTCGGGTTGACCCGGCAGGTTGCCGGGTCAACCCGCAAACCCGTTTATTTAAAAAAAATGAATTTTTTGCTGCCTGACCGCTACCCGCTCTGCCCTGCCCCCTGCCCGGCCGCTGCCCCGCTACCTCCTGCTGCCTTGCTCGAGCTCGCGCTCGGCGTGCCACGTGCCGCGCTGCAACGGCTGCGGCCCTCGCGCCTCGCGCCGTCGCGTTGCCTTGCTGTCGCGCTCGAACTGCCGCGTGCCGTTCTACCACGCTCGAGCTCGCGCTGCCGCGTGCTGTCACCCTCGCGCCTTGCGCCGTCGCCCGCTGCCGCATTCTCTGTCGCACGGGTCGGGTCGAGTCAACCCGGCAACCCGTCGGGTCGGGTCCGGGTTCATAATTTTTTGAACCCGTTTCTTCTAACCGGGTCGGGTTAGGGTCGACCCGTTTTCCACCTAGGTTAGTTCGGGTTCAACCCGAACCTAACACGTGACCCGAAATTGACACCCCTAGCCCCGCTGCCCCATGCTGTCGCGTGCCGCACTTCCGCTGTGCTGTGCTCCGTGCTCGAGCTCGCTCTCGCACTGTCCGCATTGTTGCCGCCCCCGCGCCTCGCGCCTTCGCCCGCTGCCGCGCTCGCGTCGCGCCGTCGCCTGCTGCCTGCGCTCTGCCGTCCGCCCGCCTGCGTGCACAGCCCCGTCGCCCGCCGTCGCGTTCTCTGCCGCGCGGGTTGGGTTGGGTCAACTCGGCAACCCTCCGGGTCGGGTCCGGGTTCGGATTTTCGACCCGTTTCTTTACCCGAGTCGGGTTAGGGTCTACCCGTTTTCCACCCGGGTCAGTTCGGGTTCGACCCGAATCCGACCAGTGACCCGAAATTGACACCCCTATGAGCAACCAAGCGACCCAGTAACAATCCAAATAAAGGAGATAAGAAACATGCAAACCACACAAAGCAAAAAAGAGAAGAAGAAAGGAGAGAAGCACCTCCTCCACACCCAACATCCAAACCAAACAAAGCAACCAGCCAAATCGGCCCAAAGCCAACCAATAGCAAAATACCAGCTAATCAAAGATAAACCCACCCAACAAAACAACAATTGATGCTTTCTAGATTTCCCTCAACAACATTCACTGCCACGAGATAAATCTTTCTCAACTATCCGACAAAAATTTAAACCATATAGATCCCAAAAAAATTCATCCTGCTCATCACCTAAATCATCACCTACCTCACCAAGTGATGAAGGAGACCCATCAAGCCAACCCGAATGTCCAAGACAAGTAACGCCTAAATTAGAAGCAAAACGAGCATTCAAACCATTAGGAGACATAACAACAATATGCACCTCAACAAGAGCCTCAATTCCCAGATAAACTAAAATGGCACATCGCAATTGGAATTCATAAATTAATAGTTTGATGGAGAAATGAGAAAAAGCATACACATCTATGAGTAAAATTTTAATTTTTAAATACAATGCTTTTAAAATTCAAGAATTTATTTTTGAGTTTGGCTAAAATTATTAACATTTGTGTCACGATACTCTGATACAAAAATTTATTAAAATAAACTTCAAATTTTTTTTAATTTACATTAAAATTAATATTATACATGATATTCACACTCAAAATTAATAAATCCTATCATGATACTTTTTGCATCAAAATCTGAGATTGAAAATAACTAAAACATTTGAGAGGGCGTACGAGATTTTTTTGGGGGGGTAGGGGATTTTTTTTTTTTTTTTTTTACTTCTTATTTTGCTTTCAAAATACATATTTAGTTTTTTTTTTTAACAAAACAAATCTTTTCACTCAACGCAACTTTTAAGAATATTTAGTTATTTTTATGCTTGTCAAAATGAATGGACCCCTACAACCCAATCGCCATCACCAACCTATACAATATGCCATAACAAAATAACATTTATTTAGAATATATGATATATTTTTATTTTATATTAAAATATAAATAAAATAAAATAATAAATAATAAAAAAATGTTCTCAAAAGGCCCATCCTCCTTTAAGAAAAAAGCCCTTAGTACTTATCATAGAATACTTCTTGGTGTATTAGTTTAGAGTTTTGACTATTAATGAAGAGGATTTGAATTTTAATCTTATGTATGTGATATATGTGTAAGTTTACCTTAATTAGCCTAAATGTCCCTAAAAAAAGAGAAATTTGCACATAAGGCTTTTAAATTATAATCAGAAACGAATCACAACCAGACTCAGCATTCAGGCTACGTTTGGGACGACTTTTTTAATACTTCTTAAAGCAACCTTCTAATACAAAATTTAAAATTTTGGTACTAGAAAGCTGCTTTAAGAAGCAGTAAAAAAATTGACCAAACGAAACCTCAATAAACAGGATGGTCTCCCTTCACTTGATCAAGATTCCCTTGATACTAAAAAGCCTATCCAATACAGAACCTGTAAAATCCCTCAGATTGGTTAGAAGTAATACAGCAGAATGGTCTCTCTTCAAGCTGGAACCATCCAAAATGGCGCTTTTCGTGTTACAGAAAAGGAAAGAAAAATGCGTAAATTTTTATTTATGTGATTTTTGTGATCTAAATAAAGCTAATTTCTTTTCTTTATGGACTACTTATATGATTACAACCTAATCAATATAAGCTCAAAAAATGAAAATTTTATAAAATATTTGTAATGATTACTGCAAGATGATTTCATTTGAAATGAATATTTGTGAAAGAGACCAGTTTTGATTGTTAGTATTCATTGCTACAAGAAATTCAGTGGATATGCTAATAATGTAGCTCCATCATGCACTCATCAACATGAAAATGTCATCCAAATCTACTCAAATGATCCAAAGCTTGAACTTTGTGATATATATTTACGGTATGATTTTATCATTTTACATTTAGTGATCTGATGCCAGTAAAAGTAACCAGCCAAATCTCTCAGAAAACTGCCAAAACACTTCAAAAAGAAAGCGCATATGAAGCACATTTCCTAAGAAAGCAAAAACATACAGGCCATCATCGGCGTTCCCACTGAGATTAGATGAAAAAAAAAAAAAATCAAATACAAATAATGGTTAAAGTTCCAGAATCAGAATGAGAATTGATGATAATTGTATTCAATTTGCTCCACTTTGTCTTAATTCTTGCACAATCATGAGACGATAAGCAACAAAATCCCTCACCGCATAAAGGTGATTAAAGCTTCGTGTGGGACAGCTTTTTTAGTGCTTCTTAAAACAAATTTTTAGTACAAAGTACTAAAAGACTGCTTCAAGAAGCAATAAGAAAGTCGTCCCAAACGAACCCTAAGGCTTCTTTTGAAATAACTTTCTTACTAGTTTCTATAACAATTTTTTAGTACAAAAATTTTCTTGAGAGCAATAATCAAAAGCTGTCACCAACGGAGCCTGAGACTAGTTTATGTAACCACCAGTTCTATGAACAGGAAAAACTAACATAAATAGGTTTTAAAAAGTTGAATTTTTTTTTTTCTCAAGAAGATAATCAACTAGGCAAACAATGAGCAACTCACTGAGTAGGAAAATTTATGCATATGGAATCTAGAAGCAGAGCACGAGAATAAAATTATCATATGTTTGGCCTACTCATTTACCAGTAAAAACTTTTGAAGGATTTCTAAGGTGAAAAATTAAGGCTTTCAAATCCTTAAATTTGTTACGAGATAAGTATACGACATGAATCATTAACTAATGCATATGTTTCACTCATCTCAAGATAAATTTAAGATCTCATTTTAATCAAACTTTACCAATAAAACAACTAAATGAATGTTCCCTACAAAGCATATCACGAACCAACATGATCAATATGCACTACCGTTACTACGAAGTACATATGATACCCATTATGGAAGGCATTGAATGAAAGTAGTCAATTGATAGTTGGATAAGGCTGATAATGATGTTGACGATCATGCCTACCATTGCTAGGCTGCGAATGAGATAGTCGAGCCTCCAAACATGGCAATCCCTGTTGAAGGCCATAGGAAGCCTAAGAAATTTTAGATCAAGCCTTGCATAAACAGGTATTATGCATTTGATAGGAAATACTTGAGTTCGAAAGTAACCCTATCGGGAATACTTGAGTTCGCAAGAAAACCCATCACTAATTGGTGAGAAGAGCAAGAACAATGCAAAATCTGGGTGAAATCAGCCACAAAACGTTGTATTGCAACAAGGGAATCAAAGCCAAACAAACATGAAAACAAGATACAAGTGATCCTCAATTCGAGAGGAGGATCGTTCTCTCACAATCTCTAGAAAAATAATCTAGAGCAAAGACGCCAAGGAACTCCAAGAGAAAAAACAATCAAAGCATGCATAACCCTAACCCTAAACAAGCCATACTATTAATACATTAATTTCCTAATTCAAACATCTTTAATTCAAATTTTCTCTCTCACCCTAGCCGCTCAACCCTCTCTCATCAATTTACTCCTACAGGGGCCCACTAGTGTGGGTGGAAAGAAGGAAAGGATGCGGCACTTGTCCGCCTCCTGTAAACCTGAGCCGGCAGGCCGGATCAACCTGAACTTGCCTAACAGCATTGTAATCAGCTGAGAAGCCCAATCAATGCCTTTGATGGTAACAAATACTTAATATGGAGGAATCACGAGATTTGGAGATCATAAACAACATATATAGCATATAAAATTAGTTCAGCAATCATGCCTTTTCAGGCAAAATACCACTCCAAAAGTATTCTTGTGTAGTCTTAAAGAGTCGAGCCATTAATGGAAAGATGCCACCATAAAAATTTCAGGTAAAATTACAGAAAGGATAGAAATGAGAAAATATGTGGGTTATTTTGTTTAATATTGATTCCTATTTATATAAAAATCTGTAGAGATTTAGAACTCATGCCTAGCTAGCAACAACTAATGACTAGCTTGCAATTTACCGTGAAGGCAAGAGGATTGGCAAGAATGTTAAATTCACTATTCACGTTCGGAGTCCAGGTACAATATTTGTAATTGTAGTTGTATGTAGAATATGAAGGCGTATTAATAGCTCTAATGATTTAGTACCTAAAGTAGAGAGACTAAATAAGTTTTATACAAATTTAGGAAAGTGAATCATTGCATCCCTCTAATATGGCCCCTCAAGGTGGTGTCCCCAGAAAGGACTCAATATTCATTCAGAAATGGTCCATGGATGGCAAAAGAGTGATTTAGTGGGTGCATCTACAAGTTGATTATCGGATGAAATATGAGATACGCAAATGCCATGATTTTGAATTTTTTTCTCAAACAAAATGATAATCAATGGCAATATTTTATTTGTGAATTGAAGACAGAATTGGGTGGTTCTAATATTGTCGCAACAAATCATTTGTGTGGTAGGGAAAGAATACCAAATTCATGAAGTACTATTTGTAAACATGTGATTTTAGCAATGGAGGCAAGCCATGCCACCACTAGCCCGATCCAAAAATCCTTATTTAAATTTATTTATTTTTAAATAAAACCTAGTCACATTGCCCCTAATTCCCGCCAAACCTATAAGTGATTCTAACATTCTCATTCACTAATCACACTAAAATCGCTGCAATGCTATCATTCTTGTCGTTTGCCGCCATTCACAAAACATTCACCGCCATTCGTCATGATTGCTTGTTCGCCCAATGCACTTCGCATTGGCCGACCCCTATGCTTCGTAAGCTAAGGCTAAAATCTGCTCTCGTTTCATCTCAAGTACCTACAACTGACAAGTGTGATATCGTCACAACCCTGATATCATCAAAAACCTAACACTGTCGCAGACAAGGAAGCATGGATGCTTTCAAATGCCTTATGTGTTCAAGTGCAACACAAATATGGACACGACTCATACATGTATTGACACATGTAAACAATTTTTTTAGTAGAATTGGGCTCCAAAACTTACCTAACACAGCAGGACATGGGAAGTATACGAGCAGGCAAAGTAAGGCGGAACTCAAAATAGAACCATGCTTGCAAAGGAATTGACATTCGAATGCTTGTAAGAAGCTCTATCCATCTGTGATGCATAATGTGCCTCCTCTTTATCAAAACCATCTCGTATCTATGCCTGGGCATCAAAGCCATCTTGCGCTCCCCCTCAACATCTAAGCTATCTCTCGATCATGCACCGATACGAAAATACACACCCTCGTACTTAATAAGAATACACGGTTGATATTTTATTACATTCTTATTCTTCTACACACAGCCTTCTTCTAGCCATAGCACTTGTGGACTTCTCCCTAGCTCTAGCCAGCAACTCAATGTCAAGACATAAGAATGAAATAAATCTCGAGATTATTTATTTTATCCTTTCTTCTGCTCGTTACATGCTATATCATTGTTTCAAAAAAAAAAAAAATTTTTTTGAGGCATTACTTTGGTTAAGTAACCCATTAATCACAATATTCATGTTCTAATAAAATCAATCATTGCTTTGGGGCATCACTTCACATGTAATGGGTTAAATAGCCATATGAAAATATCTCAATTTCATTAATAAGTATGATAAATAGCTAGCTAGCTCTCAACAATTAATTTACTTCATTATTCAATTACCTTAAAAAGTTTGATGTTAAATCATTGATTATCTTCATTCATGTCATTAACTGACGTTTAGAGTATATCTAATAGGCTATATATCTTTATTCTCATAAATTTAGTAAAGGATAATTGAAAGTATATATTTCATATTAATAATTTATAAAATATAATGTGCTCATGGCATGTAGTATCCTACTTTTTGCATTTATGCTATACCGCCGTGTTTGTGTCATGTCATGTCCGTGCTTCATAAGTCACAATCTGCTCTATCGATCTTGTCTATGTAAAAGTCCATATCTCGCCACTAACTATTTTTTCTTTTATTAATAGTTCTTTTTGTTATACATGATCAATTACCACCAGATTTGTTTTGTTTTTTACATTATTTTCTAATTTTTATTTAATTTCTTATGAAAAATGAGAAGTCAAAATATATTTGACTAAATCTATTTTTTTAGATTATAAATTTGTATTTTGAAATTCAAAAAACATACTTGGACTTATTCTCACATAATTTTCAAAATAATACTTTAGTACATTACCTTTATACAAAAATAACAACAATCCTTTATCCCATTACATGGGGTCAGCCACATGTATAATTTTTCTCCATTGTATCCTAGAAAGAGTCAAATTCTCGTTTAAATCTAATAAAAAAGTCATTCTTAATACTTTCTAATCAAATCTTTTTACGACAACTCTATCTTTTTTAATATATATTGAATATAATACATCTACTCTCATAACAAGGTCATCAAAAGGCTGATGTTTTATGTGATAAAACCATGTAAGGAGATTCTAATCTTAATTGTCACTAATGTTACTCGAACCTTTTAATGTATATACTCAAGTTTTGCATTCTCTCTCCAAGTGCAAAGCCACTCATCCACTTGAGCATCATCATCTTTGACACTAAAGTTTATGTTTTTCTTTTAATGGCCAATATTTTGCACCATAAAGCATTGCAGATCTCATCGCCATCTTATAATTTTTTCCTAAAGTTTGAGGAGTACTTTTTTATCACACAATAGGCCATATGCCTTCTTCCACTTCAACCATCCAATTTGAATTCTACTAATAATATCCCCATTAATTTCACCATCGCATTGAACAATAGACCCGATCATAGTTTGAAATTGCGTAATAAGAGGCGCGCCTCTGCGGCGCAATTATACCCCAAAGAGCCTCATTGCTTAAGCTTTTTTGGGTCTTGGTGAGGCGTACGCCTCTGTGCATGTGAGGCGTGCCTCTGAGGCTGAATTGTGCAATTTAGAGTGAGGTGCACGCCTCTTGTAACCGGGACCCACACACTTAAGTTCTAATTGAAATAAGCTATCTTCTTGCTTTCTTATTTCCACCTACCCGAAACCGAAAGGATAAAGCCGCAAGCCGCACGCTCGCTCCGCTCGGCCTCCCTTCCTACTGCCTCTCCCGCCGGCGCCGCCTCACTCCGGTGGTCTTGTAGTGTCCGGCCGCCCTCTAGGAGAATTCCACTACCGATTTTAGGTTTTTTTTTTAGTTCAAGGAAAGATTTTTCAAGTTATAGAAAATCTATGATTTTTTTATTTTTTTGAGATTTTTTGTTTGTTTTCGCATTTGTGCATTTGGAAACATGGTTAGAGGCAAGGAAAAGGAAAATACGTCATTGTGGCGTGACCCTTCTTGGAAATACAGTGTGCAAGTTGATGTAGGAATAAGGGGTTGAAGGATGATGAGGATCCGTTGGTGTGTGATGATGTGGCGTCTGATACTGAGTGGTTCATAGATTATGAGACAGATTTGAGAGGGTCTTGTTGACAAGAGAGGCTTGGAGAGGTGCAGGAATTCTGGACAGCAACCCCGTTCAGGAAAAATCAGGCTTTCGTGATCAGTTGGAGGAAAGGGAATGGTGTAAGGGATTAAGAGTTCCCTTGCGGTTCTCTCGTCCTTTGGAATTACTTCTGAGAGCAATGAGGCTAAAGGAATTAAATTCATTTAAAAAGTTTTTGAAATTCAAATTATGTTGAATTTGAATTCAGATTCTTTCCAAAATAACAAGAAGCCAAATATGGAAGGTAATAATGGGGGGTTTAATTTGGGGATCCAAGGGGATGAAGGAGTGGCCGGTGGTTGGATCTTGGGTTGGGAAGGGTTAGGTGGTGGTGGGGGATTAAGTGGATCAACCACGCAAGAGGTGAATCACCTTGGTGGACAACGGCTAGGTGGGGTGGGTGAAGGATGTTGGCCGGTGGCTAAGTGGATGGGGAAGGATTAATGGCCGGTGGTGGAGCTTGGTTTTGGGAGTGGAGGACCGGCGGATTTGGGGTGAGGAAACTCTAAGCTGACGGCAAGGAGCAAAGGAGAAGGGGAAAAAAGAAGATAGGGAAAAGAAAACCACGAACCCGGACGCTTCAAAGTTGGTGGATATTGCGGTGCCCTACACCAAGGGACTTTCTCAAAGCTCTCTCCAAGAACTCTCAAACTCTCACAAGAGTAAAACACAGAAATTTTCATACTAATCTTCATTAACCCTCAAGGGAGGAGGGGAGGGATTTAAATAGCCAATACATTGTGACAAATAAAAAATACTAAAATGCCGCTAGGGCTTACACATCTCTAAACCCTTAAGTAAGGGCAAAAGTGAACAAGACAATACAATCATTAACAAAACAAATACATCAAATAATAAAATGAACATAAAACAAAGTAGAGCGGATATGACATTCATAGATGCAATTGGAGAAGAAGATTCCCTTAAAGACCCATTTAGTGATGGGACATGATTGCATTTTATATGTTCTTTCTTATTTGTACTTTGGGAGTTTTGATAAACTTATATTTTATGGTTCTGTACTTTGAATTATACTATGTAATGCATATATTGCATCTATTTTATTATTTTCCACTAATTTCACTTGTCATTTAAATGTTTTTATTGTATAATAGACTCTTACTGTTATTTACCTGCTAAAATCCTTAAATTCTCATTTACGAAATTCTTCGTTCGTGAGGCTTACGCCTCACACCGCCTCGAGGCTTACGCCTCACCTCACGGACAAAAACTGCCTCGAGGCTTATTTACGCAATTTTAAACCTTGGACCCGATATATCTAAATGTGTACTCTTGTTAATGGCTTGATCACCCAATGTCACAATCTCGCCACCATATCTATTACTACTAAATTTACACTCCATGTATTTGGTTTTAGATCTACTCAAACGAAACTCTAAGGTTGGCCTCCAAAATTCAAAATTTCCATCAAATCCCTCTCTGATCTTATCATCAGCAAGAAACATATTGTACACCCCTAATTGCCTTGTTAAGTGTTTTCAAGGATAGGGATTAGGTCGTGACAAGGATATTCCTTTTCAAGAGCAAATGCCTCAAAGTACTCAGCCACGGCTACCAGAGAAACTCACCTAAGGAGAGGGTGTCATTAATCTGCATCCATCCAGGAGCTCGCCTTACGGCTAGGTGACTAGCAAGTTTCTCGCTAAGCAGATCGTCACTCATCTTCGTCAAGCTCTTACTCATTGAGCTCGCTAAACTCATTTATAAGAAAGCATCCATCACAGTGACCCCTTACTCATTCGACTGCAACTCTTACCATACTCAGTAACTCATCATCCCCTCAAACACCATGACTCGCCTTCCTCAACAAGGCAACACCGAGCCTCCTATGTCACTCACTGAACTCACGAGATGACTCACCGACTATGGGTAAACCTCCTCTCAGGACTCTCCCTACACCTACTCAACCCCTCTCGAGCTCAATGAAAAACAACTCACCAGATCATTGAGCTCATCCTCTTGCAACCAATCAAGAGGCACCACACATCCTAGAATAATGTGTAGCACTATATGGATATTTTTGTGTAACCCATATTTCTTTTTTTTTTTTAAGCCTTTCATATAGCCTTCAAAACATTATACATGAGGAACAATTTGGGATGACTTTTTGGAATCTTTAGACCTTTTGGGCCCTGAGCTTACTCCTATATTCTTGACTGAGATAGTGAAGATTTTGCTAACATATTCTCCTCTATTCTTTGTTCTCTACTTTCTATTCTCAACAACAAGTTCTCAAGCTCATCGGATAAATCTGCTAGTAAAGTTGAGTATCATCCACAGGACAAATCTAGATTTAACACATACCCCGGGGTATATTACCTTTACAATTATCTTAAGTGTATTCAATAAAAAACACAAATTAAAATAATAGTGATAACTTATTTTAATATGATTAATGATACCATAAATTACAATGAGTTCTCACGTTGCTTTTTAACTCAATAATCTGGATAATTGGTCCCTAAAATCCCAGAACAGAATCTATACTAAATATTCTCCCCATCAAACTTGAAGTTAGACCTTTGGCTATTGCTCCTCCAAGTTTCGGAATAGTTTGTAAGAGTAGGGAACTTATGGAAGTTTCCAGATTGCAAATGAGAATTAAAAATAACCATTTCCTTAACGAGTACAGATCTCCTGCTGGCAAGCATTGAAGCGCACCACGAAGGAAAACAATAGTTCATAAAATCATACATACCATTAGTCTACTACCCATCTTTGTGATTATTTTAACTAAACATGTTTTACTTTGAAACTGCGCAGTTATGGAGCCTACTCCAATTTGCTGAAAGAATAATTTCCATTTATTGCATATCATCCAATAACGATGATGCACCGTAGCTGACAATAGAAGGATAATATCCTAGCTTCCTACATTCAAGACAAAATATTCATTCATATAATTGGAAAAAACTCCAAATCTGTTTATTTCTTTTGTGGACAGATCCCTCTTTAAAAACGGAGATAAAGCATCAGGAAGAGCGTGAATGGTAAAAAGCACTAATCTTGATTCATATTTTAGAATCTAAAAAAAAAAAAAAAAAAATTTAAGATGATGAATAAAAGAAAGTAAATAAGAAAATTGAATTTCACCTTTGCTCTAAGAGCTAATGTTGTTGAATGTAGAGAAAGAAATCAAACCTAAGAAACTATCTCTATCACGAGGGCCAAAAAAGATGAGTGGTGCAAAGACTTGAGGGATTAGAGACTGGTAGTTATAATGGAAAAGCCTCAGACCTTCATATTCACACTTATCCAAACCATCGAGTTATTATTCAGATACTACAACAACATCAAGTCTTAATCCCTGTTAACCAAATCTCTGGGTAGTGTCTTATCTACAAACCCATCTGCCTTCCAAAATTTACCCCGGAACTTAGTTCGTTAAAACTCCCTCGCCGAATAAGAAGAGCGAGCGGAGGCCGGGGCCGAATTTTCGGAGCCCACAATCCCACTATGTGAGGTCAACTACATGAATCTTTTTTTTTTCTATTGTGTCCTATTAAAAGTCAAATTCTCATTTAAATCTAATAAATAAATATAATTTCTTATCTTTTATAACCAAGTTTTTTTAGATCTATCTCTTTTTCTTAACATAAGTCAAATCTAATACATCTGCTCTCCTAACCGGGTCATTGGAAGGCCAACGTTTTATATGACCAAATCAACTAAGGTGACATCTATCTAATCTTATTTTCTCCTGGAGCTACTCCAACCTTTTCATGTATATGCTTGTTTCGTAGTCTACCTCTAAAGAGCAAAATCACTCATCCACCTGAACATCCTCATCTCTACAACACTAAACTTAATTTTATGCTTCGCTTTTAATGACCAACATTTAGTACCATAAAGCATTGCAGGTCTCACCACCATCTTATAGAACTCCATAAATTTGAGTGATACTTTTCTATCACAGAACAAGCCTGATGTATTCCTCCACTTTAACCATCCAGCTTGAATTCTATTAATAATATCCCCATCTATTTCACCATCACTCTGGACAATAGAACCGAGATATATAAAACGTGTATTTGTATTAATGACTTGATCGCCTAAAGTCACAATCCCACCACTAGATCTATTACTAGTAAAATTAAACTCTATATATTCGGTTTTAAATTACTCAAACAAAAACTTGTAAACTCTAAGATTGACCTCCATAATTCAAGTATACCTTCAATTCCCTCTCTAGTCTTATCAACAAGAAGAATATCATCAGCAAAAAGCATACACTAGGGCAAACCCTCTCTAGTAAGAACATCCATTACTTAAGAAAACAGATATGGGCTTAAGACTGATATTTGATGTAAGCCAACTAAAATAGGAAAATACTTGGTCAAATCAACTTGTGTTTTAAAGGCTCTCAAGACTTGTAAAGAAAAAAAAAACGACTTTTTCAAATATTTAATACTTCTAATGGTTTTTTTAACTCGAGTGTTAAAGCATAAATTTGATTTAGAAGGAATTTGAACCCTAGGTCTTGGAAATAACTTTCAAATACCAAGTTCTTTAACAAGAACCAACTAAGCTAAATGGCACCCAAAAATCCATTTAAGGCTCAACTACATAGAGATAATATGTAGCTCAAATTCCAAAGAATTTCTCTATGGATTTGTTTGGATTGAAAGAAAATGAAAATGATAAATTCGAATAAAATATGAGTGGATTATGAATATATAGCCATTAGAGCTTTACAAACTTTTTTTTAATTTCCTTTCACTCAAATTCCCAGCATCCAAACATAACCTATGGTAAAGTATAAAAGCTTAGTTAGGGTAGAATTGAAAGGATAACCTCATGTTAGCCTTATATCTTCTTTCTAAGAGGGAATTATTTAAGCAAGAGATCTAATTTGAATTCAAAATCTAAGAGGGAATTATTTAGGGAAAATGACGAGGAATTGAGGGGGGGGGGTTATTTAAGAAAGTTTTAATTACAATTGAGAGGGGATTAATTAGGGAAATAAATTCAATTTAAATTCAAATATGAAAGGGAATTATTTAGAGAAAGGGCTGATTTGGGAGAAAATTATGTGAGCCTATTTAAGGCTAAAAATAGGGTGATTTCATATTATGTTTTGGGAGTTTGCTGAATTTAGTTCATTCTTAGAATATTTGGGCCCTAGCCGATGGATAGGGATTTAGAAGAACCGAATCTTCCTCTGCAATTGTATCTTGCTTTTTTTTTTTCATATATCTTGTAATATAAATAATTTTGGCATATTTTTCTTCCTAATTTCTTATCGTCATTCACTGATTTAGAAGAAATTACATCCACTTCCTATCAAAGTGGTATCAGAACACTTTTTTGGGACCTATAAAGAAAGTTGATGCCTTGGAAAAACATCTTAAAAGAAAAGTTGGCCAATTCAAATCGGTGTTTGAGGATAGAATGACATCAATGGAGGAAAAGTTTTCCAACCTAGAAGGAATGATAAGGAAACTATTGGAGCTTCACACCCAACTGACAATATTGGAGGTGAGAGCACCGTTGATTGAACTGGGAAGTGAGGGAGAATCGGAAGGTATAAGTTTTGGGCTATGATGCACCGACACTTCTCCTCAAAGAGGCGTGCAATGTCCGACACCATGTCTGACACAACACTCGTCCGACACTCCTCTGAAACGTGTCGGACACGCTGAAAATGTGTCCGATTAAAAAATATTAAAAACAAATTGGACACGCGTGTCTGACACGCGTATCTTAAATATTTTATAATTTTTTTAAATATAATTTCTTATATTTGGCGAGATTTAAACTAAATTTCTTATTTCATATCCACAACACCAAATCAACGTCTGCATTTAATACCCATTCATCGAATATTCTCATTTTCATTTCTCTTTGGCAGTGAAGGTATTTTCATCTCCTCTCTTTTTGCACAAGTACAAATCTTTCTCTTGTTAAACCAGAGTTGAAAGTAGTGATATTCAACGATGATGATATTGAAGGCCAAAAACAAACCTCTAAAGCTAATCCTAGTAGTTGAAGCTTGAATGCTTGATGTTGTAGTAAGTGATTATTTGCTTATATTTTTGTGGTTGTACTAGATATTTTGTACCAAAAATTTTATATTATAAGCTAGACAAATTATCATGTCATTCATTTATTATTGTTTGTCATTTTTAATATGATATTACATTAATATATATACACTATATAAAAAAATGTATTGCCGTGTCCGCGCCGTACCCGTGTCCTATATTTTAAAAAAAAGCCGTGTCCGTGTCGTGTCGTGTCCGTGTCCGTGCATCATAGGTTTTGGGGGAAGAAGAGAAGATGTCATTTTTGGAGCCACTTCCAAGAAGGGGAAAGGGCAAAGGAGTGCGATTTTTTATGGACCTAAAAAGTTTGGAAGGAGAAGAAGATTAGGAGAAGATAGAAGCACCAAACATGGTTCAGTCGCTCCTACAATAGTATCGGGATGTGTTCCAACCAATTCAAGGGTTGCCTCCTCCACAGGAATGCGAACATGCTATTATCTTGAAGGAATGAGTCTCACCTATCAATGTTAATATGTATCGTCATCCCAAAATCGAATTGGGAGATGTTCTTCAATTGATGCGGTCAAGATAGCTTTCCACAGAATCGTCGACGTCCAAATTTAAATCAAAGAAGGGCGATCGCAAAATATCCGTTTGTCCTTGATTATCATATACGAAGCCATGGTCGATGTCGGGATCGGCCATGCACTAGCATGAGACTTGGAGAGGGTTGTATTCTTTCTCTTTGTAGAGATTCAACTCAAGAGAAGAACAAATCAAAGAGGGAGGGAGGAAGGAGGAGGTGACCACTCAAGGGGAGGGGATTGCTTAGCCACTTAGGATTTAGGGTTGGGTAGGAGGGGGAAACAATAAATCTGAATTTAATTTCAGATTTTGTGTATTAACTACGGAGGGAAAGGAATTTGAATTTGAATTTGAATTTCAAATTCAAACAAGGGTTGAGGGATTAATAGGCAAGAAGAGGGGATGAAGCCAATGATGGGGGCGGCGGCAAGTAGAGAGGGAGAGGGGATTGGGGAAGGGTATTATGGGTTTCCTAATTTATCTTTGCAAATTAGGAATGAGGAAATCAAATCCGATTTAATTCAAAATCACATTGAATCCCATTTAAGAACTTTCCTAATTTGGCTTTTATAATTTGGAAACTATTTGAATTTCAAATTTAATTGACTCTTTTCCAAATTGACTTTGCTAGTTTAGGAAGGTATCAAGAATAGATGGGAGATGTAGTCGGATTGGGAGGGTTGGATCTTGAGTGGAGCATGAAGTAACATCAAAGCACGATTGAGAGATGATGAATAAGGAGTGCAACTAGGAGGAGGGGGTAGAGGAAAAAAAAAAAAAAAAAAAAAAAAAAAAAGGAGAAGGATGAAGACGAACCGCGAGTCCCGGAATCCACCGGCGGCTGACGGGTATTGCAAGGCCCTCTCCTAGGGTTTCTCCTCTAAAGAACTCACAAAGAGATCAAGCAATAAAATTTGAAAATTTAATTCATCATCCTTTTACAATAGAAGAGGCCGCAATATAGGTCTAGATAAATAAAATAACAATGACTCAAATGCCTCTTGGGCTAAAACTCAAGCAAAGTCACAAGAAAGGGTACAATCGTAAATAGCAAATAAATAAACTATAAAGCATAAAAAATAAAGACTGTGAATCGTAGTTATCGATCTACGATTCCTACACTGATAGACTCGCCGATAACGTCTGTCGATGTCCTTATCAAGTTTTCTTTGTTCCACCTTGAGGACAATGTGGCACTTTGGGAGTAGAGTATTAATGGACCAGCCGATTTGATTGGGAGGGAATCATGAAGTTTTTTAATCAAGAGGGAGCAACTTAGGAAGGTTCTTAATCAAAGAAAAATTATTTATGAATGTTTAAATTGCAATTTTAGAAAATATCCAATCACAATTAATATAAGATGGTAAGCAAATTAAGTAATTATTAATAAATAGTTTAATAAAAAGAGTTAGAGTTTGAAAGTCATTCGCTGGCTAAGACTCTTAATGCTTCCAATCAATTGAAAAATAAAAATTCAATACACAACTATGTAGAGTGAAAGATCAATTGGCTCAAGCTGTTCCACAAAGTGATTTTTATGCATACTTATAGAAGATTCAATAAGGCAACTCATTATTGTGCTCAAAGGGCCATCGATAGTTCATTCATTTGGCATTTTGATAATTGCAATAATCATTGTATCCCTCAAGAATTTTTTTTCTATTCTGGAGGATGATAGTAGTTATCTTTCCTTTTTTTAGTGGCCTCTTGGCCTTTTTTACTTGTATGTAATAGTTTTTTTGTTGAATGTAATATATGCAATATTTCAAAAAAAAAACAAGAGGCCTAATATCATGGGGCAACAAGTAAAAAGGCCCAGCGAGACCATGACGTTTGCTTTTTTAATCAAGAAAGAACGCACAAAACCGAATCGAAGTTTTTTGAAAAGGAGTGTCAAGGGAGAAGAAGGATGTGATTAGAAGACCTCGACCGAAGCTTGATAAGGAGGGAGTAGATCGGAAGCGCGGATGTCCTCGGCAAGCATCAGTAACTTTTGAGGGACGCTCAACGACGGCAGCCGCACCGCCCCTCGCAACAAAATAGTCGCCGACCGGAGCTCGCTGGCTAAGGTAACCCTCGTCTTTCTGTGAGTTTAGTATTGAATTGGATTTAAATTTGGTGCTATAAATCCGGATTTAGTAAATCCTGAGTGTTTGGCAACAGGCAGTATTTAACTTTAGTGAAATTGAGTAAATTTTGTAAATACGGAACTAGTCATATTCTGAGGGTATTAAATTTTAAAAATTATTTGGTATGAAATATTTTAAATTCTGATAAATCATGAAAAATTGTTTAGCAAAATAATTCTGGATTTAAGATTATTGGTTCATTTGTAAATTAAATTTAACATATTTTGAATTTAATTTGTGTGTTAAGTATGAATTACTTATTAACTTTAATTTTAATTATATTTAATAAATTATAATGATAAATGATATAATTAGGAGCTAATTTAATTATAACAAATTATTAAATTAATTATTTAGATGTTAATTATCAAATTACTTAATATATTATTAATTATCTAATTATATTTTAGAACCCTAATTAATTTGTTAATTATTTTTGAAATTATAAATTATTTAATTAATACTCATAATAATGATTTAGCTAATTATTTACATATTATTTAACTAATTTTAATTATTAATTATCTCATTGATCACTTAAATATTCAACTACTAATATATTAGCATTCTTTTATGAACCAGACAATTTAAAAATATTATATAATAATAATATTTCTATACAAATATATTTTTAGGGTTATTTGATTAGCAAAAAAAAGCGACATAAAAGAAATGTATAAATTCTTAAAATTTATTATATAAGTAAGTAAATTAATTTAATAATGTATTCAAATTTACCATTCAGCCCAATTTCAATGCATTTTGAATTTATCTAAATATGATAAATAAATTTTAAATACATCACAAATATAAAGCTTTGATCGTGAACGTTGGTTGTTGCCTTTCATCATCACCGCCACTTATTATTAGCACTCTTCGCTTCTATTTATCATTGCTATCAATATCGTCATCATCATCTGATGCCATTGTCATCACTATCTTCGCCGTTGCCACCATGTGGCCACAAGTATGCCATCACTATTATTGATCATTGATCTAGTTAAATTCAATATTAAATTTTGATGTACTACAACTATTTTTTGCAAGATAAAAAAATTAAAATATTTTAAAAAAATAAAATTAATTTATATTGCATTTAAATTGCATTTAAATTGCATTCCCCTTGACGCGCGTCGGAGTCCTACGCTCGCCAGTCCCGACTCGCCCCAAGCTAACTCAAGAATACCCACACTAGCGAATCTCCACGGCTCGACCCCTAGTCTCCATTTTTCCTTGACAGAACCCTAAACACTGCCACCTCCCGTAGTCACAGTGGGCGCAAGATGCCGCCGCGCGCCGCCAAGAAATCTTCGGCTAAGAAGCGATCTGCGATGGCGAAGAATCCGGCGTCGGCTTCGGAGTCTTCCCCGGCGGACGCTTCAACCTTAGTTGTCGGTGAGACGACACCAGAGCCAGAGGCCCTCTCCGCCGTTCCAGATAAGGATGCGTCAGAAGCCGATGCAGAGAGCGGTGATGCTCTAGCTGAAGGCAAGACCTCTCCGTCTCCCGCCATGGTCGAGGAGCCAGCTGCCCCGATAGGTGAGGATTTGATTTCTCCATCGAAATCCGAAGAGCCTTTGGAGGATGCAGATGCTGAGTTGGAGGGTGAGGAGGCTAGCGATGTGGTGGCAAAGATGGAGGTGGAAGAAGGTAAATCACCGCCTAAAATTATGGCTTACACATTGACAGCAGTTTTCTAAGTTTTTAGAGAGAAGTTGCAGGCTATTTTTAACTGGATGGAGTGGAAGTTAATGAGTACCATGTTAATTTTGTGTGGGATCTTATTTATGTTTTAATCTTATGCAATTTTATTTCGCAGACGTTCTATAGTTTAGTATGTATATATGAGTTAATCTAGCTTTTGGATTATTGGTTAACATGTTCGTTCAGTCCATTCCTCTCAACAAATGTCTTGTTGAACCTGTTTAAGTAACAAACCATTGGAAAAAAAGGATGCAAGAAACAAGTAAACTAAGCAGAGGAGCGATGTATTCAATAATGTTTGGACGTCAATATTGGTGTAGATTAACGTTTGCGATTATTTAAACTATTAATTGAAGCTAGAAAGGAAAGAATCAAACCTAAAAATTTGATTATTTTTTTTTTATGCTGAGTAAATTACGGTGGTGATCCTATTTAAAAGTTGTTAAAGTTCATTGTTCAATTGATCATGGCTCTTGTTTATGTTGCTTGGCATACAAAAGTGTGCTTAATGCTTATTACAGCTCTTTCCTTTAAACCTGTTGAAGACTTGAATTAGGTATGGCAAGTTACTAAGATCCTATGTGGTGATGCCATCATCAAGCTATTTGGAAGGCTTCATTTACTATGGTTTTCATGCTGGCGCTCTGTTAATTTAGTTGAGTTGCTATTTAGTAGTCTGCGCATCCATCTAAAATCCACGCATGTTATCAAGGCGAACAGCCGAACACTTTGGTTACTTTGAGATGCTATAAAAATCACATGAATGATCATAGTGCTTTCTCCATTTGCTTCATGAGAACAAGGTCATTATTCTTTTTAAGTGCTGTTTCTCACTTGGTCACTCAGCGATGTTGTTAAACTAGGGGACTCAACTGATGTACTTTATGAAGTATATTTGCACAGATCTGAAATGGACCTCTGAATGTTTTTTTTTTTTTTTTCATGTTAAGTTTGGTTACTCAATCTGGAGAGATATCTTTTGTTTCATGAATTTGTGATATCTAGTAAGTGTTTGTTTTACACAAGTAAATGATGACTTGCCTGTAAATTTAACTTTCATTTGAATTTTTTAGTGGATTGTGAATTGCCAAATTCTACTTGTTTTTTTTTTTTTTTTAATTTCTAGATTCCATAGCTCAACTGCATATTTGTGAAATATATATAAGGTTGTAAAGATTCCAGCCTCTATGTAATCAGGTGTTAAAGAAACCTTTGACAATGTTGTTAACACCAGAGATAAGGTTGAGTATGAAGATACTGATGCAGATGATGCTGAAGATGTTGATGGTGATGATGATAACGCCAGTGATGCTGATGTTGAGAATGTTGAGAATGATGATAATGATCACACTCTGGATATGCAGGCTGCTCTAGCTGAGGGACAAAATCAAAAAGGATCCCAGATATTTGTTGGTGGACTGGATAAAGGAGCAGTTGAGGATGATTTGATTAAAGTTTTTGGTGTCTTTGGAGAGGTCCAGCTTGCAAGAATAGTTAGGAATACAACAACAAAAAAAAGCAAGGGATTTGGATTTATCCGTTTTGCTAATAGTGAACATACCATGAAGGCTCTTGCTGAACTGAAAGATGGAACAGAGGTAGTGTATTCTAAAGCTTTTTTGTTTACATTTATCATCAATTGAGATATTTTTGTGAGAGCTCTTTGTTACATATTCTGGTCAGATAAATGGAAAACATGTTCGCATACAAGCCAGTCAGGATAACGCGACGCTTTATCTGGGGAACATCTCCAAAACGTGGACTAGGGATAACGTATGAGTGTCTTTTTTCTCTGTATTTGTGTTATTTTCTTAAATCAGTAGCTGTCCCACATATAACATCATTAGTTTTATTATGTGACTATTACAAATACATAATATTTGAATAAGGTTAACGTCAACATGATATACTTAATCGAATCATCAATAGTACTTGCTTACTTTGCATTTTGTGCTTGAAGGTGATCGAGAGGTTGAAAAGCTTTGGAGTCGAACAATTTGATAACCTGATTTTACCCAAGGACACCATGAATGAAGAAAAAATTAAGGGTTTTGCATTCTTGGAATTTAATTGTCATTCTGATGCAATATTAGCATTTCAACGCTTAAGAAAACCAGATGCTGATTTTGGTCGAGACAAGACTGTAAAAGTTGCCTTTGCGCATGCTTCATTGCATCCCAGTGAAGATGATCTTTTGCAGGTAAGTTATTATAGTTTTTTGTAATTTGTCTTTTCTCCATTCATGTTTACCTCTTAGATTTCACCGGGAAATTCTTTAAATGTCAGAATTTCTGCACTTATATTTGTATGTCGTTACTGTTTTGGTTAATAGATAGTAGTGCACTAATGATTTCAATCATTTCATATACGGATTCTCTATTTGGATAGGAAGAAGTCAGAATTATATTATATTTTATTCATCTATATGGTTAATAATCAACTAAATGTGTTGGATTTTTCAGTTTTGTCATGATTGATACCTCATTCGAGGATATTTCGGTTGCAACTTGCGTGTTTGTGAAGGAATGCTTTATTTGTGGGTCGGTCCTGTGGTCCTGTAGTTGAGACCAGCTACTTTTGGTGAAATGCAGCTGTAATACTTAATGGTTGCTTTATGTACAAGCTATTGCTAATCTACATACATTGGGCAGTTTATATTATTTCACTCACTTAAATTTCATTTTATTGTAGAGATTTGGAATCTTAGAAAGAAAGAACTTTTAGAAAAAAATTATTGTGCAAATGAATGACTAAGGTTTGAAGCATAGTTGAGCCGTCAAACCAATGTTATTATTCTAAAATTTTAATTATTTATGTCAATTTTGAAGAATTTAACTTGCAATCTTGCAGGTCAAGACTGTGCATCTTGATGGCATTCCTCTATCTTGGGATGAGGAGAAGGTCAAAGAAATTTGCGAAGAATATGGTCAAATAGAAAGAGTGCAGCTTTCTCGAAATTTCAGTTCAAGAAAAAGGAAAGATTTTGGGTTTGTTGAATTCTCTTCTCGAGAAAGTGCATTGGCTTGTGTGGAAGGGATAAACAAAGCTCAAATTGTTGATGGAAAAGCCAAAGTAGAGTATATTCAATTATCTTTGGTTTTCATGTCAATAATAAGCAGGCTTAAATTGATTTGAATTTGGTTTTAGGTCATAGCTAATCTTGCCAAACCTGTGAACAAGGGCCGGCTTGCCAAGCAAGGTTCCATCCAAGAAGCTGGTGGTATTGTGAAAAAGAGAAAAGCCCCTGAGGAGATTTTGCAGAAGGAAAAAAAGCGTAACCCAAAAATTGCCAGACTAAACAAGCCATCTACTTCTCAGAAAAGAGACTCTAAGGGTAAAAGTGGTCTGCAGGTAAAGATGTCTATCAGAAGGAAAAAAAATAATGGAAAGGTCACTGATAGTGATATTAGTGGCCGTTCTTCAAAAAAGATTCGCCAAAATCATAGTTACGGTATGCACACCTTTCTTTCATCTAAATGTGGTTTTGCGGACTTTGGACATTTCTTTCATGCTAATATACACAGGTAAGGTACATGATCGACACTTTTATGGTTTAGGCAATCGTAAGAGGGCTTACTCTGCAATTAGAGATGCGAGCTACGGTGCACGTACTTCAGCATATCCAGCAAGATATGCATATGCTGGAGCTTCTGAACCTCAACTTCGTCCCTCTGATCTAGTGAGCAACATCTGTTATTATTTTTCTCACCTTTGTCCTATATACATTGTTCGCTTTCAATGCATGTACCTGATGCGATTGTGTTTCAGGTACCCCATGCTGGATATCTTCCTGCTCTGAATCAAGGCGTAAGTACTCATGCATATGATCAAAGAAGGTATGTTTTGCAATTGTTTATGATACAGAGAAGCTTTGATTAGCTCTATTGTGCTTATCTCAACTTTCTTATGGTTTATTAGATCTGGAACTTACAGTAGTGAACTAAGGAGCAATTTTGGATCTGGCAGAGGTACGACTATCTGATAGGCTATGGAATTACCTAATCCTATATATTTATGATGTAAATATGCTTGAAAGAATTTTGTAGAAATTATCTTCATTTTTAATCCATTATTATTATTTTTATTTTTCCCGTTAAGTATCATTATCTACTATAGTTGCTTGACAACCACTACTGGTGTAGCATAAGTATGCCCTTTTTAGAACAGTAAGTAGTAAAAAGAAACACTCTTGTTTTATTTTCTATTTAAACGACAGAAGTCTCTCACACATCCATGTGGAGATTGAGGGTAGGAGGTTGGTAGATTATGTGGGTTTACTTGCAAAAGCAGGTGATGGGAAGGGGGGATGCTTAGGTATGGTTTAATACACTAGATGATCATGAGTGAGTGTTTGTATGCTTAGGTGCGCTTAGGCCTTTAGACTTGTAGGCCTAGGATTTTTATAGGAATTATGGATCACCATCATCACTAGCCTTATATATATATTTGTTATTAGCTATATGAATCTTCATTTTACCATTATTTCTGCTAAGTTCTACTTGAGGGTTTGTACCAATTATTTATAAATCATTTTGAACAGCTTATCCATATTACCTTTAGGTCTGTCTCTCTTCTTTTATAATGTTTCGACACAATTGGTTTCTACTCATCTAATAAGTGCATTTTTTGACCATCATTGTGCATGTTCAAATCATCTATGACCTTTTTATACTATTTCACCTTCAATAGTTGTCATTTCAATATTCCATTTAATATAGTTACCTCTTAATTTAGTCTTATTAGTTTTGCAACATGTATGTCTCAACATTCTAATTTTAATGATTTTTTTTAATTGCCCAACACTTAGATCTATACATCATTGATAGCTCAATTGCAGTTGACTCTATGATATCTTTATATTATAAACTAGTTTGAATGCACATCTCCATCTTGCTTTCATTCCTGATGTTGTGCTTTCATATATACTCATATTCTTTCAAATAATATATCTAAGATGCTTAAACTTGAAACCTATCGTTTATAATTATCACTTTATCTCTTAATAATTTTCAGTGATAATTGTTTATTTATACCACACCTAGTAAAAATATATATCACATACTTGGCCTTTATTTTACTATTTTTAAGTTCTTTATCTTCTAAATAATTTTGCCATTGTTCCATGATGCCCATTATTCTAGCATGCTTTATCTATTTGAACTACCATATTTGCAAAAAGCATACACCAATAGATGAGAATGGTTCAGATCCCTCAAAAGAAACTATACATCCAGGAATCTTTCTTTGAATTTGAATAATTATCATCAGTAAATACAGAAGATAAGGATTTAATGTTAGAATCTTTATGTTATCCTAATATAATTGAAAAGAAAAAAGGTGACTCAACCATTTATACTAAGTAGTGCTTCATAATGCATATGTTTAAACATACCATTGACACATTCCTTTCTTCTTTAATGTGCACTGACTCAACTCAGCGCTTGTGATACTCAATCATATGCCTTCTAAAGATTGATAAAAATTATATGAAGATGTTTTCTTAGCTCTCTCAATACTTCTTTATTAAATGCCTTAATACACTAAATTTCTTTCATAATAGATCTTTCTGTCATGAAATTAAATTAATTCTTTGAAATTATTATTAAATTTTGAACTATGTATTTTATTACTTTTACTCATAAGGTTATTTTATAACTCAAATGTTTGATACCTCTAATGAACATTTCTTTTGTTCAAGTGTATTGGCACCAAATTATTTTCTCTTCAATTTTAGTACATCCTTTATTTAGAATGTTGCAAAAGATGTGCTTGGAGTATCAAAGGGAAAAACTACTAATAGTAAAAATAGTTGGTGGTGGAATCAAAATGTGTAAGAAAAGATAAAATGTGTAAGAAAAGATAAAAAAATAAGAAGATTTGTTATAAAAATTTGTTTAATTGAAAAAAATTTTATAATTGAAAATATATAAAGAGGCCCGTAAGGAGTTTAAGAAAGCAATTGACAATGCTAAGATTTTACCTTTAATGATTTATATGATATATTAGATACTAAGGAGGTCGAAAGATATATGTATAAGTTGGCTAAACAAAGAGATATGGGTAGTAAGGATTTAGTTCAAGTGAAGTGGTATTAAGGATGTGTATTAAAAAATATTTTTTTTTAGAAGAGGATTTTCAACAAAGGTGGATGAGATATTTTGATGAACTTTTCAATGAAGATTATGAGAATGTGATTGACTGTAGTGAACTTAGCACCCTAGATGAAAATAAAGATTTTTGTTTTTATCAACATATTTGTAAAATTGAAGTTAAAGAGGCTTTAAAGAAAATGAAGTTTGGAAAAGCTGTTGGACGGTTGTACATGATGATATTCCAATAGAGGTGTGGAAATGCTTAGGAGATGAAGGAGTTTCTTGGCTTACTAAACTTTTTAATATTATTATGAAGACTAAAAAGATGCCAGATGAGTGGAGGATGAGCGTGTGGATTCCTATTTTAAGAATAAAGGTGATGCACAGGATTGTTCAAATTATAGATGAATTAAGTTAATGTGTCATACTTTAAAACTATGGGAGAGAGCTATGGAGCATAGGTTGCGGCGTGACACCAATGTTTTTCAAAATCAATTTAGATTCATGCCAGTTAGATCTACTATGGAAACTATACATTTATTGAGAGGTTTGATGGAGAAGTATAGTGAGAATAAGGAGGATATACATATGATTTTTATTGATTTAGAGAAATCATATGATAAAGTTCCAAGAGAAGTGCTATGGAGAGTTTTACATAACAAAGGATATGTATGGAGAGTTTTACATAATAATGCTTATATTCAAGTCATTAAGGATATGTATACAGGAGTTGTTACTTGTGTTCAAACGCAAGGTGTTTTGACCTATTATTTTCCTATTTCAGTTGGATTACATCAAGGATCAGCCTTATGCCCATATCTTTTTTTCTTTAGGCATGGATGTTCTCACTAGACATTTGCAAGAGGTTGTACCCTGTTGTATGCTTTTTGCTGATGATATTTTTCTTGTTAATAAGACTAGAGAGGGAGTTGAAGGTAAACTTGAATTATGGAGGTCAACTTTAGAGTATAAAGGCTTTCGTTTAGGTAGATCTAAAACTTAATATATGGAGTGTAATTTTAGTAATAATAGATGTAGTGGGGGGATTTTGACTTTGGGTCACATAAAACGACAACCTTCCAATGATCCAATTAATAAAGTAGATGTATTAGATTTGACTTATATTAAGAAAGGTAGAGGTAGACCTAAAAGGACTTGGTTAGAAAAATATTAGAAATGATATTTTTTATTATATTTAGATGAGAATGTCACTCTTAATAGGACACAATGGAGAAAAAGGATTCATGTAGCCGACCCCACATAGTGGTATAAAGGCTTGTTGTTGTTCTTGTATTCATCAAAATCCCACTCAAAAGTTTTGTTGACTATTCTCTATAATTTTTTAAATTTAAATAAGCATCTCAATTGAATTTAAATTCTTATCTTTATGCATCTTCTTCAAAACTAACTTTATTTTTTTCTTTCTCATGCTCTCCCAAAATAATTATTTATAATTCCATTTTATGAGTTCTCGAAGGAAACTTTCATCTTTTCTTAATGTATTTTTTTTATCAAAATCATGTGATATTTATTTTATTGCATCTAACTATCAAAGTCTCTAAGTGTCTTATATTAGTTATATTCAATATTTTGAAAATCAAATCATACATGGAACTGGAAGAAGCAGAGGTTCGCGATTCAATGGTTCAACCATAATTAAAATGGATGACATAATAAAATTAAAATTATTCAAATACTATAAATTACGTGATAATTAATTTTTTTAAGCGAATATATAACTGCATTGATTAATGCTTGTGAACAAGTTTGATTGACTATTAATGTGAATAGAAGTATGTGCTTATTATATATATGTGCAAAGTAGAAATTACACGTATCAGCAGAGGGAATGCTAAACCAGACATGCAGTAGAAGTCTAAAACCTGAAAGAAAGAATTACATTGCTGTTTAAAAGATAGTGTGGTTGTAAAATCTGTTGAAATACCGGCTTAAGAAATAGTAAGAGACGGTTATGCATGAATGCATATAAGTATCTTCCTTTAGGGTTGGTATAGAGTTAGCATGAACGGGCTTTATAGGAGTTTACCTAACATTTGTAAACTAGAACTGGCACCAAATTTTATGACGATGATGATAATATATGAAGGACATGCAAAACTGCACTAAATAAATGTTTTAATGTTGATTATCATGCTAATGATGTTCATTAGCAGACTCAATCATTGGATGGGCTACAGTCTATCGGGAGATTGTTTCTGAACAGAACCACGTCTAGACTGTCTCAGTATTTGGCATGTGAATTTGCTCTAAGAAATCCATGTTTTCAGGTCCTAATAAGACATTTCTGATTTTAATGATTACTTAGAAACCCAATTTAGGAGTTATTATGTTATATTTACAGAATATTTTGTAATATTGTTTGTAATCCGTCAACAAATTAGGAAGTTTAGATAAAATCTATCTTTATCTTAATCTTGGAAATTAAAAAAAAAAAGGTACAAAGCAGGAAATTAGATGCATCACAAAAGAGGATATTGAAGTAGACATGTAGTAGAAGTGTAAACCTAGAAAAATGTACACTGGATCACGAGTGTGGGAGTGAAATCTATTGAAATGTTGGCCTAGAAAATAAACACCTTTCTTTAAGGTGGGTAGAGTGTTAGCATGAAGGGGCTATAAAAGGAGTTTAACTAACATGGTTAATAGGTTTTTTAAATTAGAAGTAAAACCAAATCTTTTAATGATTACAATTGACAATTACAATAATTATGGTCAATTGTGTGAAGGATGAGCTGCTTACACAAAATGTTTTAATGCTGATTATCATGCTAATTTTATTCATTAACTGACTCGTCCATCGGGTTAGCTGGACCTCAGCCTTTTAAGGAATTGTTGCTCAACAAAAGGCTAAATCTAAACTCTCGATAATTAGTCCGCTTGTTCAAGGTTGTCCATATTTTTAGGATCTAATAAGATCTCTCATTTTGTGGATTTTGTAGACAACTTGCTAAGCGTATGGCAAATATTGCAAAAAAAAATAGATTAAAAAACCAAGCTGCACCAAATGATCTAAAACAACTGGTTTTAAGCCTCTATATTAAATTTGTGTGATCGTCTAGCAAGAGTGATAGCTTGTTCCTCCACGATTGGAAAATGGTAACTGCTGCTTGGAAAGAGAGGAGCTCATGTGATAGAATATTTCTTAATACCTCACATTATCACTTTCAAAACTGTTTGATATGATCTTTGTTGGAATGGCTACTATGGGAATCCTTCATGATCCCATTTTAAAAATGTTGTTCTGCATATTTGAATCTTGCATCTTCCAGTTGAGAAGTAGGAAAGTCATATCGTCCACAAGAGCGGAGCTGTGATATTTGTTTGTATGAATCACCCTGTGACAACCCTTGTATTCCTAGCCTCTGTATTTCCTTCATTCCTCAATTTTAGTCGTGCATCTTTCATTAAAGAGTTTCCGATGTAACTGACTTTCTTTAAGTTGGGAGATAATCATCGCTTGTAATCAGTGGTCCATGTCTCTTTCGCTCAGGTCTTTCTCTACTTGGTTCTATTTTTTCCTAATTATTACATTTGGTATGTTTTTGCAGTAGCTTCTTTGTCTGGTAACTGGAAAAGTAATGGTGATGGTTAGATATGGGCATATAGGCTTTGGCCAGTTGGTTCATAACTTTAATTTTTTGTGGCCAGTGCATTTAAACATGCAAATTAAGAATTAAATCATAATTTGTCTTTAAACCAATCTTGAGAATAGCATTGTTATGGGCTGCTTCATATGACATGCTAAGATATTACTTTTCAAATGCTAGACATGCATAAGGTATTATTTTTAGTAGGCTTTTAACCTCTTAACTTGGCATTCAAAGTTGCAAAAAAAGTTACCTTTTTTACCTTCCCTTGAAAAAAAAAGGATTCATCAAAATATAAAAAAATTACTCCCTTGTAGTTTATATAGTTTACACATATAGGCTCTAAACCCCCATACTTGAAATGCTAACCCTAGTTAATATTGAAGAAGTTTTGGAAGTTTAATTTGGAGTGAGTTTCATTCTTTGTGTTGGCTAGGGGTATAAGTGAGCCGAGCCGGCTCGTGAGCTGGCTCGAACTCGACTCGTTAACGAGCTCGCGAGCCGAGCTTATCGAGCTTCGAGCTCGAGCTCGAATGATAAACGAGCTCGAGTTCGAGCTCAACCCGACTCGACTCGAAAGCTTATCAAGCTACTCGATATAATTAAATATATATAATTATATATATTATATTTATAAAATCTATTTTATATATAATAATACGCATCACTTTTCAAACGCTCGAGCTTTTCAAACGAGCTCAAGCTTTCGAGTTGAGCTCGAGCTTGATATTTTCTAAACGAGTCGATCTCGAGCCCACTAATCGAGCTCGATCTCGAGCTCATTAAGGATTAAATGAGCTAGGCTTGATAAGGCAAATACTCGACTCGACTCGACTCGTTTACACCCCTAGTGTTGGCTAATGGACCCTGATAATTAGGATCACTCATTTTTTTCTGGACTTGGTCCCCTTCTTGCATTCTTGATTGTTGTGATATAGAGTGAGTAATTAAGTATTATGAACGCTGCAAAGAGGACTTATGGTTTTGATAGATGTATTTTTAATCGTAGATCCTATTATTGATGCAAGACATTTAAGAGTCTTAGTGTTTATTTTTTTTGCAATGAGGATTTAAATATGATCACCAATGCAACAGGCATGCAAATGCCATGGGAAAGCATGCTATCAATCTTAAAACTATTATTTACTACTCTTATTAAAAACTGAATGGTTAAATCCCTAAATTCCTAATCATGTGAAAAGATTTTGGCTTTCTAATATAAATTAAAAGAAATTGAAGACCACTAAAGCATGTGATTGATTGAAATTCCATGCATAAAAAATTCATATTGTAGCAAATGCAACAAAAATCAATCTCACTTTAATCCAATAATTATAAAAATTAGCAAAGAGGATGAAAGAGGGTAGGAAGAGATGGACAATCCTTATTTTTGGATCTTGAGATTGCTTCGCTTAAGTTGCTTGAAAAGGTTTATAGTTGACCCAGATTAGCATCTCAAATGATACACAAATAATTTTATTCAAGCCAAATAATTGTTTTTTACTTTTTTTCTATATAAGTCTTGGGATATACATCTGTAGACCTCATGAAGCAGACATTGCAAATAGGAATCGTGATTGAATATCTTAGCAAATATGAAGAACCCGATTAAGAGTAGATTTGTGTAAAGAGCTA
Organism: Dendrobium catenatum; assembly: GCF_001605985.2. NCBI lineage: Eukaryota > Viridiplantae > Streptophyta > Magnoliopsida > Asparagales > Orchidaceae > Dendrobium > Dendrobium catenatum. Next base: position 1,842,526 of record NW_021319099.1, on the reverse strand, counting down.
ATGGATTTATTGTAGAAGAGAAAATGCTGAACAGCTGAAGTCTCTTTGGAATAACCATAGATGAGAAAGGGCGAAGAAAATCGGTATTGAATAGTTATATTCGTATAAGGAAGAGAGCCTGATGAGATATGATGAAAGAGCTACAATAATGAGGAAAGACTTTGTGGGACCCTGTTAGACCGGTCCAGTGGACGGTTCAAGCCGGTTCAATATGGGACCGGCTTACGGGAAAGAGGCGGAATAATTCCACCTCTCTAGTACGCCCCGATCGCACTGCCCTTTCCAACGGAGCTGTGTAGGAAGGTTTTTTGAGGGAGTTAGGAGAGAAATTTGAATGTAGAGGCTGTTTAGATATTTCCTTTTGGACTGTATGCATTAAATAATTTGTTTTCCTAGGGTTAGGGCATCTTGAATTTGGCTAAATTTGATCTCTTAGGTTTGTTGGCTCTTAGCGGTGTCTAGAGATTAGGGAGAGATAGATCCTCCTCTTGAATAGAGGATCAATTGTATCTTGCTAATTTTCTTTTGTTAGTTGGTTTAGTGCAATAAAATCTATTGTTTTCTGATTTTTTCCATTTGTTTTGTGGATCATTCTCGTTGTTTTTGTCTCTATTGTTAGGGCTCACTTGAGATATTCGAATATTTCCTAACAAATTGGTATCATAGCAGATTTTGGGACTGTTTGGGGGATTTTTCTGAGAAAATCAATCGCTGATTGTTAGCTGGAAAGGGGGATGTTTTTTTCTATTTTTGGAATCGAGATTTAGATTTTTTAAATCCAACAAAATCCAGGTATCGATGACGGTCAAGAAAGTGGATGCATTGGAGGAATGCCTTGAAGGGGAGATCGGACAAATGAAATCTAAAATTTCATATCTGCAAACTCAAGTTATGGATTTAAATAAACAAATTTTAATCATCCATTATAATATCGATTCGAATTTTTCCATCTTGGGGGAGATGCTGAAGAAAGTGCTCGAGGGCCAAACCAAAAAAAATGTCGTCGGATGTGAGGGAAGTCACCGACAGCCTAGGAAGTGGAGAAAATCCTAAGCCAATTAGACAAAAGGAGGATCAGGAGGTGGAGACTTCGGAAGGAATAGAAAAAAGGCCTCCCCTCGGACCTATTCCCAAGGAGGAGTCCAATAGAGTATTTGGAGAGGCGTGAGGGGGTTGGGCATGAGTGGAGGGATGTTGAATTTGAAAGAAGAGGGGCTGAATTTGAAAGACAAGAACTTGATGTTGATCGAAGAGGTGTCAAATTTGAAAGGAGAGGTTGAATATAATCAAAGGGGTGCTGAATTTGAAGGGAGGTGGGCTTGTGGTGAAATGTTTGGGTGCGAGTGGAGGAACGATGATTGGCACAATTGGGGGAACCACCCCCTTGGGGAATGAGAAATTTTGGAGGAAGCAGGGCTGTCGAAGGAGATCTGAGAGTGAGGAAGCTGGAGTTATGCCTATTTTTTAGGGAGAGGATGCACATTGGTGGATCTACAGGGTGGAAATGGTACTTTATTGTCAATAGGTTGACAGATCAGTAGAGACTGACAACAACGAGCCTATGTTTAGAAGAGACATGCGGCGACCCATACGGAGTTGGAGGGAGTTCAAGGATTGCCTGTTAGAATGATTCTGAACCGGCAGATGTGGAGATTTTTACGAGAAGTTTTTCGCCTTGACACAAGATGATTTAGTGATAGAGTATAGGGAGAGGTTCGAGTACCTTGCTAGCCGATTGGACCGCCTTTTTGAGACCGTGCTAGAGGAAAACTGCATGACAGGATTGAAACCAGAGATCCAGTTGGCAGTCAGAGTTATGAGGCCTTGTGACTTGGGAGATGCTATGGAGCTAGCTTAGTTGATGGATGATTAGAGAAACCTAGAGAGAGAAATGACAGGCAACAGCTCAGTAGGCTCGTACAGGATGACCACCACCTTATTGGCATCCAAGGAGCCAACACTGGATACTCTTCGGGGGACTTCAAAGGAAAAGACTGCAAGAGGAATACCTAGGGAAACTTCAAGAAGCTCACAAAAATAGAATTACAGGAGAAGAGAGCGAAGGGGCTTTGTTTCAAATATGATGAGAAGTTTACTCCGGGGCACAGCTGTAAGGACCGAACTCTTCGGATTTTTACTTTTTGTGATGACGAGGGAATGGATGAAGGTGTTGCCTTTCCACCTTGCGGGAGCATTGCTAGACCGATCCAGTGGACCGGTCCAGCCGGTCCATATGGGATCGGCTTATGGTAAAGAGGCGGAAGAGTTTCGCCTCTCCTGTACGCGCCGCCCGCACCGCCCTTTCCAAAGAGTTGTTTAGGAAGGATTTTTGAGCAGGGAAATTTGAATGTAGTGATTGTTTAGAGATTTCCTTTTGGATTGTATGCATTAAATAGTTTGTTTTCCTAGGGTTAAGGCATTTTGAATTTGGTTGAATTTGATATCTCTTAGGTTTATGGGCTCTAGCAGCGTCTAGAGATTTGGGAGAGATAAATCCTCTCGAATAGAAGATCAATTGTATCTTGCTATTTTTCTTCCATTAGTTGGATTATTGCAATAAAATATATTGTTTTCTGATTTTTTTCCATTGGTTTTGTGGATTGTTCTTGCTGTTTTGTCTCTATTGTTAGGGTTTACTTGAGATATTTTAGTATTTCCTAATGGATCCTTAAAAATAGAAACCTTAAATAGGACCAACATAGGAGTATGAGTTTGTAATGCATCAACAAAACTTTAGGAATAGAAGCTATCGTAGAGAAGTTAGGAGTTGAGCAAAACTAAATCAAGAGTATTCACATGTGATATATATTAAAAGAGTGGGTTGTAATAGAATTTAAAAAAAAAAAGAGTTATTCATGTTTATTGATGTGAAATGGATAACTATGAATCAATGTTACTAAAAAAACATTTGAATAGGTCTGAGAATGTTTAAGTATATTGAATCCAATTATATAAATTATGGTGATATCAACAAGAATAAGACTTACTAAAGTTCAGAGTTGTGGTGAACATAGAGAATGCCCTGGGAAAGTATCATGCTATATAAGATATCATGAAAATTGAAAAAACAAATTTATAAAATTGTAATTTGACTTATTCTTTATGTATTTGAGTGTTGGATCATAAAAGAATTAGTGTGATAGTTAAAACAAATATGATGTGTCTTAAAATTAGGAAATATGGAGTTTAAATGGTTCCATCTATGAGGTGGTGGAATAGCATTTATTGAATATAAAATAGTACAATAACAACAACATCAAGCCTTTATCCCACAGTGGGGTCGACTACATGAATCTTTTTTTTCCTATTGTGTCATGTTAAGAGTTAAATTCTCATTTAAATCTAATAAAAAAGGACATTTCTAATATTTTCTGAACAAGTCTTTTTAGGTTTACCTCTGCCTTTCTTAGAGTAAGTCAAATCTAAATCTACTTTCCTTACCGAGTTCTCGGAAGGCCGACGTTTTATGTGACCAAACCATCTAAAACAACTCTCTCTAATCTTACCTTCCACTGGAGCTACTCCAACCTTTTCACATATATGCTCATTTTGTATCTTGTCTATAAGAGTACAACCACTCATCCGCCTTAGCATTCTCATCTCTGCAACACTTAACTTAATATTATGCTTCTTTTTCAATGGCCAACATTCTGCATCATAAAATATTGCAGGTCTAACCACCATCTTATAGAGTTTTCCCTTTAGTTTGAAGGGGAATTTTCTATCACACAACAAGCTCGATGCATTCCTGCACTTCAACCATCCAACTTGAATTCTACTAACAATATCCCCATCTATTTCACCATCACTCTAAACAATAGACCCAAGATATCAGAAACATACTCTTATTAATGACATGATTATCCAAAATCACAATCCCCCAATTAGATCTATTACTACTAAAATTACACTTCATCTGTTTAATTTTAGATCTACTCAAACGAAAGACTTTAGACTCTAAGGTTGACCTCCATAATTCAAGTTTACCTTCAACTCGCTCTCTAGTCTTATCAATAAGAATAATATCACAAGCAAAAAGCATATACCAGGTACAACCTCTTTCAAATGTCTAGTGAGAACATCTATGACTAAAGCAAATAGATATGGGCTTAAGGCTCTTGGTGTAATCCAACTGAAATAGGAAAATACTTGGTCAAACCACCTTGTGTTTGAACACAAGTAACAACTCTTGCATATATATTCTTAATGACTTGAATATAATCATAGAAGTTAGAAAATGCTCAGATAATATTGATATAATTTAATATTAGTTGGATTAAGAAGTAAAATTGGATTAAGTAAAAGAGATAGTTCACATGTAATATGACTGGAAGTTCTGAAAAAATATTGAAGTAAAATATAGTTGCTATCTTATGTTCCACTAAACTTGAATGAATGATGATAGTTGGGATAAAGCTACTGATGATGACACTCTTGATCATAAATTGGATTGATCTTTATGGAGATTTAGAATAACTACAACCAGGTTATAAGGAGCCTAATGAGATTTAGAACTGTAGTTGATTTGGAAAAATATGATTATTTTTAAAATAAAATATTGATGCAAGTCTGGTTCATTTTCTAAGTGCTATTTTTTGTACATTTTTTTTTTGTTTGCGACATTGTTTATTTGGTCCCTCTGAACTAAACATTAGTGAAGATGTCATTTGTTCTTTGTATTAACTATTCCACATTATCAATAAAGGGACTTCACATCTAAAAAATCAATGTTTTCTTCTATCTTTTCAAACTGTCATTTCCATATCCTCAAATGTATCTTCATTGTGGATGATTTCACGCAAGTGGTAGCGCCAAAATTTTTTCCTTGTGGGGCGCAAATAATTGATTTTAAAGAAACCCTAAATCTTTTTCATTCTGTTTTGGGATCGATATTGACGACTTTTTAAGTTTTCTAAATGTATAAGTATTAAAAGAATAAATTATATAGGAAAAAATATAAGGTACAGCGGAGAATATTTGCTCTTCATATTTTCAATACATGTTACTTCAATTTCTTTCTTCGAGTCTTCATATTTTAAAATCATTGTCTAATCCTTTCATCATCAATGTTGTTCAATTTATCTTTTTCAATATATGTAATCAGACAATCATTTATCCAGGAGCCTCCTATATAATTGCCTAAACAATTCTTTATAATATTCATGGCTGAGAATGCCCGTTCAAGCATTGTTGTAATAATTGACAAAATCAAAGCAATCTTTAGTAGTAATACCAATGGATAATTATTCTTCTTAGTCTTCACCAATTTTTGAGCAAGTTCTCTCATTCTTTTCAAATTCGTAAATGTAGCACTATATCTCATATCAATAATAAAATTATCAAGTTGGTTGTCTAATATGATGAGATTTATATTTGATAATTTTGATGAATAAAAATCTATGTTGCACCGATACACGTATTTACGAAGGTATACAGTATCGGACACGTGTCAAATATGGATATGTGTCCGGTACGACTCTGATATGTGTCGGATATGACAAAGCCGTATCCAATTAAAATAATATTTAAATTCAAAAGTTAAAAAAAAAATGAAGAAAGCAGCTCATATTTCCTATTCATTTTTGCGACTCTGAGGGTTTAAGTATTTCCGCAACCATCAGCTGTGAGTTAGGGCTTTTCGATTTTCGTGACTGCAAGCGTGAGTCTTCTTCGTCATCGTCGAAGGAGCAACACACGAGCACGTGGAGTAGGCGAGATGAGGCAACACGATTGCAGGAAGATGATATAGAAGTTCAAAGAAAAACCCATGAAGAAGTTAATCTTATCATTCCTTCCCTTGAATAGTTGAAACTTCATGTGTTAGACAATTTATGTTTATGTTTTTATTGTTGTACTCAACATTTTATGCTTACTTTCATTTTGATATTATAAGCTACAATACTACAAATGATGTTGCTTTAACTTTTGTTTGTCATTTCAAATATTATGCTTTGATTGATTTCTTAATTTTTATGAATGATTTATAGATTATAATGATGTGTCCGCGTCATACCCGTATCCTGTATTTTTAATAATTGATGTGTCCCATATCCGTGTTGTGTTGTATCCGTATCGCCATATCCGTATCGGTGCAACATAGATAAAAATTGGCCAGGCTTATTAATCTTGTCTTATCAAAAGTTAAAAATGAATCACATGGATTCAAGTAATGTCATGCAAGTATTTATTTCATCAAATCTATTGTTGAGCTCTTAAAGTTTCATATCAATCATAGTATAAAATAGTTCAACTTGATAATGATGTCTATTTGTGATTACTTTAGCTTTTCGCTTTGATCTTCTTCGCATCATAAAAGTATCATCCATATTTGAAACAATTATATTATTTGCCGCACAAATAAACAAGCATCTTTTAGCAAAATGTCTCAATTAGTGCCTCTCATATTTTGGAGCATTTGCTTAGATACCTTTACCAAACTTATGACATTTATGATGTCTTGATCCTTTCTTTGCGGCACCTATGATAACTCATTTGAGACCCCCAATACAGCATTCATCATATGCAAATTGAAAACAAATTTAAAGCATTGTATAGAATCGAAGGGCATATGCTTAACCGTTTTTCTATTTGCTTGAACCATCTTGTGTTATTATCTCAAGAAGCTCAATATATATTTAAACTAAAGTATTAAATTGATTAATGATTCATAATGTGAACCCCAACGTGTATCTCTAACATATTGAAGAGCTACTTCCTGGTTTAAGCCTCTACCTCTAGATGCTTCGTCATTCTGTAGTTGTTTAATGATTTTGTTATATTGTTTCTGCCATAGTATTTCTTTCTCTTGAATGAACTTCCAATAATATTTATTAAATTATAAACTGTATTGAAAAGTGAAGCAATTTGGACATGATTTTTAGCCACAATAACAAGTGCTAGTTGTAGCTGATGGGTAAAACAATGCATATAAAAAGCTGAGCAGTTTTCTTTCATGATCAACGCTTTTAGCCCATTAAACTCACCACGAATGTTGCTAGCTCAATCATAAGCTTGTCCACGTAATTAAGATACACTCAATTTTCACTTTTCAACCTGACACGGTGAAACTGTTTTCACTTTTTTACTTTGTTATCTCTTAGTTAGAGGTCAGAGCTATTGGAAGAGAGAGAAATACCTTGTGAGTTGCGACTGGAGTACGGAGGAAGATCGAGTGGGGATTGAGGAGTGCGGTCTGTGAGGATGGAGGAATATCGAGGCTTTGCCGTAGGAAAATTCCGAAGTGCCAGCAATTAATTCGTAGTTGAGAAGAAAATATATATATATATAAGGCTCACGGAGAGCAGACTCGCGGAGGTGGAGGTTGGATTTGAAGTTCTGTAACTGAAATATTAAGGTTAAATAATTAGGTTTAGATGATAGCTTTTTTTAAATATGTATATTAGCTAACTATGCGGATGCCCTGGGGGGCCATGCCCCCAGGGTTCCTATCATTGGTTTGCTTCTGTTTCATGCTATATACTTCATAGTTGCATCTTACTCTAGACTCTGAATCCTCTATCAAAATCTACCCTTAACTTACGGATGGTTATGCCATTATATGCTTTGTAACTTTTTAATGTTTAACCAGCCTATGAAAATATACGGCCGCATTATATTCATTTGTATAGAAAATTCTAATCGCAACTTTGTGATAATCTATTTACTTCCACTTTTATATAGTTTTCATGTACTTGTTGATGATACTTTTTAAGCACGCCTTCCATTATTTTCACTATTTTTTTCTTTTACAGCAATTTCAGGAGTGCCGACCTCCTATCAGTCAGACTATTCTATTTATCAGGTTCATATTCCTTCTTGCTTCTTGTACATTAGTTCAGTCTGATATTAAGATATTGAATGGCTTTTTACTACGGTGATAAGGCATTAAAAGCTGACCGCCATCTAAAGACTTTTTTGCGCTTCTTACTGTATTTCGTTCATTTGGAACTGGGAGGAGTCGCTTCTAAAAGAAACTTCTTATTGCTTCATTCTTCGGTTGTTGGGTTATGCATGGAGTGAATTTGCTTTGCCGCTGGAATTAGTTCTAATTTTAAATAACTGGGGGTAGATTTGTTCGGAGTAACAAAGACATTTAATAAAAAAAATTTATCAAAGCCCATGCTCCCATAGTCTACCCAACTATCACAAGTTTAACCCCTAAGCAATCTATTTTACGAAAATTGAAGATCTATTTGGGACAATTTTTTCAATGCTTTGCTTTCCAGAAAGATGTGATGGTTCAGTTTGACAACAATTTTTTCTGCCAATTTTCAGAAATTTTGAGATATTAAAACAGTTTTTATAGTTAAATCTATTAAACTGTGATAGTTGTAGCAGCTGATCCAAAGGAATTCTAGTTGTTTGGATGAAGCGATGAATGTCAATCGTTTTGTAATTTCATTGCTTTCTATTCACTAAAGAGCATTTGTTTGCATAAGTGGGAGGTATTGAGGTACTTTGTAGTAAAATATAGGGCAATTTTTAAGGCAAGACCTGGAGACTGCCGAAATGCCTGAATTTTGATAGGAAATACTTGTTTGCATGTAACCCTAAGGGAAATACTTGAGTTCACAAGCAAACCTAACAGAAATTGGCCTAAACAGCGGGAAATAGTTCACAAGCAAACCTAACAGAAATTGGTCTAAACAGCGGGAAATCTTGCTGATTTCAGAGAGAAATAAGCAAGACGAAGCAGAAATTTCAGAAAAATTAGAAAGAAAAACAAGGAAACTTCTTCTATTCAATCAACAAACAAAAAAAGCAATACAAGATACAAGTTTCTTCCAAATTCAAGATGAAAAGAAAACTGTAACCAAAAAGACTAATTAAAGTCAAAGGACTCTTACAAAAAGACTAAACAGCCCTTACTTCAAACTTTCACTCCTAAACAGCGATTAGATTAAGCAATTGGACCCACTAGGGCCTCCGCCCCCCTCCCCTTGGTTCCGCCCTCCACCAGGCTTGTGCCGCCTGCTGTAGCAGAGAACTGGTCCAGATTGGATTGGTTCGACTGGCCCAGGGGCCGGCCTAATAATTTGTTGTTTTCTTTTGGTATGACAAAACTCTATTCATTTTATTTTTTTTCAAATATCCTTGTGTTTTGCAGGGAGCTGGCTATAGGCATCATAGCAGTGGAGCTTATGCCCCACGAGGACCATATTATTACTGACGGCTTCTTCGCTATTTATATGGTTTTCACTGGAAAGACGAATTGGTGGCATAATTGTGTCCTTTGTAAACTTGTCTTTCTATTTAGATTTCCCATAGATGGAAAACCAACCTTTGGTATAATTATTTCCCTTTTTTTCTCCACCCTGTTTGCTTCTGGACTTTTAAATGGTTCTAATATTTCCCAAAATTCTCTTATTGGGGAAAGCTTGTTAGGCAAATTTTATGTTTTTCTTGTTGAGGATTATGGAAGAAGTTCAAACGCCAATATACTAACTATATTGAAGTTTTAGTTTTCTATTGGTAGAAATCTCATTTGAATGATCGGAAGGCTAGTAATGTCTGAGAGCCTACTTCACATGTGATGAATACAATGCATTGTCAAGTTTCTACAGATCCATTAGGTTTATATGATTTTTCAATCTTTTCATTGAAGTCAGATTTTTTTTTTTTTTTTCCTCGAGATAAACGTAAGAGTGGCTGAGATGATAGCCAGGATTCATAGAAATGTTCCTGTAGATCTAAGCATCTGCAGTTTTTAAACCCCTCCACCATGGCCAGTTAGGAGAAAACAGAGCACCACATGGCATTTTTCTTATGTTAAATAAATTTACACCAAGTGATTGTTCAGCATAGAGCCGCATCTAGCAATAAAAATATTTAACTTTTGATGTCTAATATCCACTATGAGAGTGTTATTATTCACTATAAGAGTGTTCTGAGCTGATATGATAACTCTTGGTGTTTATATTTTTGCAGTTTTCGCTGTGTGAATCTCTCTTTATGATTCTGATTGTATCCTTTTTTTTTTGTTTTAGAGCATGTCCCAAAGGTTCTGTTTGTGAATGAAATCTTACTTTGAGAGTGCTGGAACAATTATTACATCCTCCGACCGGACGCAGAGGAACGTCCGACGTCCGGTCGGAGGCCAAATCCCGCCAAAAAATGAGTTGTACCGAGCAAATACCGAGCAATACCAAACAATAATGAGGAATACCATCATTTGAAGACCCAATACCGAGTTATACCGAGCTAAACCGAGAAATACCGCGTTATACAAAAGTTGTACAGTTTTTCCTTGAAAAACTCGGTACAACTCGGTATTTCTCGGTACAGCTCGGTATAACTCGGTATTGGTCTTCAAAGAACGGTATTCCTCATTAATATGAAATAATACTTAGTTGTACCAAGCAAATACAGAGTTTTTTTGCGGGATTTTGCCTCCAACCGGACGTTCCTCTACGTCCTTACATCGGACGTAATAAAAATTCGAGAGTGTTGAGACTTTGTGTTGAGAAGCTCTGCCATGCTTAGCTCTATATATTTCCTAATCTCAAAAAGCGAGAGAAAATGCGATTTTTTTCGAGAGTGCTGTGGCCACCAACAACAACAACATCAAGCTGGTGTTCCACCATGTAGGATTTTGGCTACATAATCCCTTTTCTTATTTGTGTCATGTTAAAAGTCAAATTCTTGTATAAATCTAATAAATAAAGATCTTTTCTAATATTTTTTAACCAAATTTTTTTAGGTCTATCTTTATCTTTCTCAACATAAATCAAATCAAACACCTCTATTTTTCTAATAGGGTTTTATGTGACAAAATCATCTAAGACACTCTCTCTAATCTTATCTTCTACTAAGAGCATTGCTGCCACCACCCTTTTTTTTTTTTTTGAGATATTTGAGTCATTAAATTAAATTTATATGCACGTCATATACGCAAGTTTTGAATCTAAAACTTCTTGATTAATACTAAAAGCTCACAATCAATAGACTAAGCTGAATTGGGTGTAGCCACCACATTTGATATAGCCAATTTATCAGATAAAATCAGAACTAAAACTCTAGTGTAGTTTCTAGTAATTGTAGTTTTTTAATAGACCCTTCTTTTTTTAATTAATTGCACAATCTACATAATCCGAGTATATCAAGGCTCTAAACTTAATCGATATAAATAGTATAAATTGTTGATAAAATTCTTCAGTCGAATTGCCCGTCTGTATCAGACATTCAACATTGAGAACGAAAGAAGAAAACAAACAATTCTCCAATATTAATTTTAAAAGCCATCAATTACAAAATCTTAGCCTCAGTCAGGTTCAGCTGAAGCCCTAAACGCCGTAGAATCGCTCGACCTCCCCCTTCCAAAAACCGCATCGCCGCCAAGCATTCCTCTACAACCCGCTGATCCGACCCAGTCCTCACCACCGGCGGAAAAAACAACCAAAACCCCGTCAAAACCACAAAACCTAACGTCATTGCCGCCGACACAACTGGATTCACCATCATACCCTCGCCGGCGCGTCTCTTTGCTGCCTTCCTTATCCACCCTTCCACCGCCGTACACACACCGTGGAGCAGAAAGAAGCACGACACCTCCCCGGTCGGCGGCGCCGATGTAATATAATAGAACATGAGTTCGTGCATCACGCCGGAGACCAGAAACGTCGCCACGACCCCAGCAGGCGCGCCCCACCGCGCGCGCACGGGACCGTATACGGATGGCCGGAGGATTGCGGTGACCATAAGGTTCCACCGCCGGCCCCAGAAATCTTGGAGAGAGGTGGAGAGATAGGGAGCGTTGAATTGGGGCTCGAGATCTAAGCCGAGGAGAATGCCGGCGAGAAACGCGGCGGAGGCGAGGACGAGCTCGAGGCCGAGGTAGATGTGAAGGCAGTAGATGGAGAGGAGCAGGTGATGGGGGAATCGGTCGTGGTGGGAGTAGAGGGGGATGAGAAGAGAAAGGAGAATGGCTTTGATAGCGGTGGGGAGGAGATGTGGTGGTTTGGCCTTTGGGGAGGGGGAAATGTGCCGGAGCTTAACGGGAAGGACGGCAATCGGGAGGAAGGTGAGGAAGGAGAGCGAAGGGAAAAGGGGGCCGGAGTCGAAAGAAAGGAGGAGGAGCTTGAAGACTGCGAGCCAGCCGAGGAAGAAGCCTGAGATGCTTCGGAAGTGGATGGAGGTGAAGGAAAGGGGGAGGAAGAAGAGCGGCGAGATGGCTGGGATGAGGGCGAAGAAGCGGCGGCGGCCTGGAGTGGTTTTAGATGCTGCGAAGCGGGCGTAGGCCGTCAAAGCTGCCACTGAAGCAGAGACCTTGAGGAGAGCTTCCATGTCCCCTGACATAACTGGTTGTTTTTTG
>NW_021319099.1:1788320-1830123 GCF_001605985.2 Dendrobium catenatum | reverse complement strand
CGGTACAACTCGGTATTGCTCGGTATTGGTCTTCACAGGCAGTATTTCTCGTTATTGCCAAGCAATACCTAGCAATACCAAACAAATACCGAGTAATACCTAGCAATACGCAAACATAGCATTCCCGGGTTCCGGTCCGGGTCAAGTCGTCGGGGTAAAGAGTAAAAGCACGTGGCGACATGTTATTGGCGGCAGAATGTAGCTCTACGTTCGGTCAGAGGAGGTCCTTTAAAAAAAATGTTAATTAGGGCATTAATCAAATTACCAATATAGCTAATACTCGTTGGTTAATGTGAACATAACATATTCCTATGGATTATCTAAAACACTCAGCATGAATGAAAATACTTAAAAATTCATTAAATTAATCTAAATAATTATAATAAAACTAATGACGGTAATGTTCTCCGTTTAGTGCCCTCCTAAACATAAAAAGTATCTAACGGCAATATCCCCAAAAACAAAAATGAACGCCAGGTCATCATTATTTGCTGTCCAGTGGGGGGTGGGTGGGCGAAGCCAGTCCGCACAGAGCGTGGGTACCCAATGGGTACTAGACTAGGACCCTGTGTAGGGCTCTGGAACACACTTAACTGTAGAGTTTCTTAATGATCGAAAGACAGTCTTGATGTTTAAGAGTTTAGCTTCTTTTTTACTTATAAGGGTTTCACAAATAGTAAATAATATATGTTTTGAAGATAAATTTTTAAACTTTTTTAAAAGATTTTTGAAACTGTAGCAGGATAAATAGGCTTTTAGAAGCAAAAATAAATCTAAGTTTAGCTGAAGATATGAATTTGTGACAAATTAATATATTTTTAACAATGTTTTTAAATAATTTACTATTAGGAGATGTGAAATTAATGTACTATTTTTCTCATATTTTGTTATAAACAGAGATGGATTATTAGATTTTAAACTATCAAAATTTTTTAAAAAAATATTATTGATTTTTTTCATAATTTTTTTTATGGAATAATGTGTTATAAATTATAAAATTGGACAATTGCATACATAACATTTGAAATTTATTTATTTACAAAATTGTCACTCTCTTATATTTCATTTTTAAATTCTCCTAAATTTCAAAATTTACAATAAAATTTTAACTCTTATTTCTCGCTTTTGTCAAATTTCAAATGATTTGATCGTGTCATGCATAAACAGGCAAAACAAATTTGAGTTAGAATGCAATGATCACATCAAGACGAAATTGACGACAACTTCTTGCACATGTATGAAGAAAAAGTATATATTACATAACAAGAGAGATTAATTTTGAAATATTGTTCATTATTATCAGGGCTGTCAAAATCGAGTCACAAGTCATGTTCGGGTTCAATCTGCAACTGATCCGAAACTAGTCAACACAACCCAAATCTTACATGTTTGTTGAGATTGATGCAATTTAGTTTTCTATTTTTGAGATTCTTGCAACATGTGTGTTTTTTATGATTCCAAATATTATTGTTTTACTTACTGATTCTCCTAACATATTTTATATGTATTGCTTTTATTGTTTGGGTGTAGTAATATTTCAGAGAAATCATACACCATATTGTTGAAGATTTCAAATCAGATTAGATTATGGTTCATTGTAAATAAAGTGTGTATTTTTTATTTTATTGAGTCTGAGAAAGTGTGATTATAATTGAGTAACTGTGCACACATACATTGGAGGAGTGTTTAAAATTTGTAATTTTTAAACTGATCGTACTGTACGAATTCATTTCATACAGGACGATTAATCCAATTATTTCCTCCTACGAGCAGTTAAAAAAACTGCAGGAAGAAAAATTTTCTAAGTACTAATCGTACTGTACGAAAGGTTCTTCATACATACGACATCCAGAGTACAAATTGGACATGTCCCTTTTCATCCTGACAAATTCAAATCTTTTTTCCTAACCGATTGTATTGTATGATTCATTGTTCGTACAGACGACGTCCAAAGTACGAATTGGACAAGTCTCTTTTGACCCCGATGAATGCCAAATTTTTATGAATGGATCGTAATGTACGATACCTTGTTCGTGCAAATGATGTCCCTAATACCAATTTGACGGGTCCCTTTTCGTCTCGACGAACGTCAAATTTTTCTTAACGGGTCGTACTGAATGATGCTCTGTTCGTACAGATGATGTATATAGTACAAAAATATGGGGAACCTTTTCGACCTGATGAATAAGAAAAAAATTTCTTACAGTTCGTACAATATGAGCATGATTCATACTAGATGATTAGCATAGATGAAAATATTTTGTATAGGTTCGTACGCAGCAGTTTTTGAAATGTTCGTATGTACAAAGTACGATCGTACACACTCAAAATGGCTATTTTTTGTTTTCTGGACGGTTTTTTGTGTCTTTCATATAAAAAGTCTATTAAAACTGACGTGAAAAGAGTTGTTCTTCGTGATTTTTCAAGAGCAAGTGAAAGAGTGTTTGTGGGAGAGTGTTTGAGAGAGAGAATTCTTACAAGTGGAGTGAAGGAATCATAAGGTTACTCAAAGGTGAGAATCTCTTTTGTTTTTTGGTTACTACTCTTCCTTTCTTCTTTTTATTTGCTCGAGAGAAGATCTGGTTCTCTGCCGACACTTGGAGGGTGTAAAAGGATGACGGTTCTCTGCCGATGCTTGAAGGGTGTGAAAAGACAATGGCTCTTTGCTGACACTTGGAGGGTGTAAAAGAACGCCGGTTCTCTGACGACACTTGGAGAGTGTGAAAGGACGATGGTTCTCTGTCGCACCGGGGGTTGGTGGAAAAGAGAAAAATTATAAAGGCTTCCCCGACTTATTGTGGGGGCAAAAGGAGAGTCACTTTTGGTAATAGTGTAATACATGAGGAGGGAGTCTTTAGGGAGTTGGCATAGGTCTTATTGGACTGAACCACTATAAATATGTGTGTTCATTTTATTTTTCTACATTTTGTATTTGTGGTTGAAAAATTATTTAAAAAAAAATTTATTTAAAAACTTAGTATTTTTTCCTTAATTATCAAGAGATTTTTTAAAATTACCAATTCACCCCCTATTAATTAGCATTGGGACATTAGCATATGTTTAACAACATATACGAACTTTACACTATTTTTGCATATGGATCAGGTTTCTCAAATCTGTCCTATTTTTTAAAATGAGTGGAATTCGAGAACCCGAACCCAACCCATTCCGAAATCGGGTCGAGTCAAATCCAAAATTTTCCAATCAGATTTTTGTGTCGTGTCAAATATTGACACTCCTAATTATTCGTATTATTATTTTGATATATAATGATTTAGAATTAAAGAAAAAAAAAAATCTCAAATTTTAAAATTTTCTTATAAGAAAGGTTTATCAATTCCTTATTTTTAAATATCAATGATAAAAATTAAAAACATGAGGGACTTTTATTTAGTCCCACATCTTATAAAAATAAATGTAACTTTTGTTTATAAATAACCAAGCACGGTGCCCATTCTTGGATGTAGTATTTTCAATTGTTAAATGTGTTTTTTGGGCTTCCCTAATGATGAATTATTTAAATTAATAAGAGTACAACAAAATTTGTATACCATGTACATTATCATTTATCAAGTACATGAATAAGATAGCTAAAAAAACAACTAAAAATTTTTTGAATGTAAATGTTATTTAAGATAGCTAAACAATTAAATCAGAGCATGTTATAAGGTTTTTTTTTTTTTTTGGATTAATATTTTTGTGTTATTTATGTGCATGTAAATGTTATTTAAGCTTTCCAGTCGAGTCGGGTTGAGCTCGAACTCGAGCTCGTTTATCATTCGAGCTCGATTGTAGGCTCGAGCTCGAGCTCGAAGCTCGATAAGCTCGGCTCGCGAGCTCGTTAATGATACAAGTTCGAGCCAACTCACAAGCCGGCTCAGCTCACTTACACCCCTATTTACATCAGTGCTGATGAGCGACATTAAAAAGGGTTATAGTTAATATTATCTTGGTAGAAGAAAATCATCTTGCATGTGAGTTGTTGTTTGAGAGAAATTATTTCATGCGAATACCAGACTGTTCGGAGGCGAATTAGAGCACGTCGCCTTGTACACAGTGGATACACAACTGTGATACATAACAAAGGAGTGATGTGGCGCTCTCTGATTCTCCTCCGAACGGCACCCATATCCACACAAAATAATTTCACATTGTTTGTGCATCTTCTTTGTTATGTGTGTGGGTGTGCTTGTGTTTCAATAAAGGTTCAAAGTTTTTTTTTCTCCCTCATTTTGAGCACATTGTTTGTAGCTTGTATGGTTGATGGATCCTCATTTTCTTTTAAAGGTTCAAAATTTAGCTCAAATCATGCAAGCAATATATACAATTCAACGTAAATAATGCAACAAATAGCCTATGGAAAATAGGTTAAGATTGCCCAATTAAAATTGAGAATTAGGTTTAGTTTGGGATGGCTTTCTTTCTGCTTTTTAAAGCAGTTTTTTAGTAAAAAAATTAAAATGTTTGTACTAAAAAATTGCTTTAAGAAACAGTAAGAAAGCAACCCCAAAAGAAGCCTTAGGCTTTGTTTGGGACGGCTTTTTTATTGATTTCTAAAACGGAGTTTTAATACAAAAATAAAAAAATTTGTACTAAAACTCCGTTTTAGAAAGTAGTAAAAAAACCGTCCCAAACGAAGCCTTAATCACCATGAAGTAATTTGAGCAATTTTAAGCATATATGCCATAGCATAAAACCTTTCAAAATTTATGAATTCACCAAATAAAAAGTTTAAATTTGGAGAATTAAAACCCAACAATAATGCTACTCATTTGTTTAAGAAAAAAATATTTCTTCAAAATCATAAATTTAAGTTACATACTTCAAGATTTACATTCATCATTTTAAGAAAAATCAATAAATTTTTAGGAAAGAAAAAAAGGAGGAAATAACTAAGTTGAAATCAATCTAAATATAATTATTTTGAAATTACTTGAAGAGGGGAATCCCTACTCTCACATATACCAAGTGAATTAATGCACATTGATTAGAGACTGAAAGTAAAAAAAAAAATATATAGAATATTACAAGAGAGGAGGGCCATTTCACCCAACATTCATCCCCTAAGTATTATGAAATTGATAATAAAAAATGACTAATGCAATTTATTAAAATAATAAAATAAAATATAAATATTATATTATTACTTAGAATCACCTTTTTTGCATCAGTTCAATTGATTTTCAGGAGGAATTATCAATTCTCAAATACATTGAAGAAAATTTTTAGAAGTGTTGAGGGCTAGAATATTCATGACAATAAAGTGAGTAAACTTTTTGTCTTAGCGATGCACAAATATCTAGCACACAAATAGAGAAAGAGAAAGGGAATAGTAAAACATTCAATCTTTTTTACATGGAAAGCTTGAAGAGGGGAAAACCATGGGGCCTCGCTCAAGAGAAAAGATTCAACTAAAATTGAGAAAATTACAAAGGTTTATCCGTTCATTAACTTAGAGGCAGTTGAATTACAATAGTTTGGAGACTTGGGCAAAGGTCCGGTGACAGTTGGGCAGAAGTTCGACGACGTCCGGAAAGAAGTTCAACTGATGGTGAATGATTTGACGATGTTCAGGCAGAAGTCCGGTGGACTCTTGAAGCCTAAAAGCTTTATCCTATCTCAAGCCAAAGGTCCGCTTTCAAGTAGAGAGTGTGAGTCTATTTATAAATTTTCATGATTGACATGTCTAGTAAATATATATTAGATTTGGGGCAGGTTCGAAGTGCTCCATGGAATTGCTCGTATTGATTCCCCGACCATATAACATTTTTCAATTGTTCAAGTGCCTTAACGATGTCATAATCCAACTATTTTTGGCTCGTTGGAATTGTCTCACCGAGCCACTCAATTTGACTATAAGCATATCATAATTGATATCATTTTGTCATTCAAATAATGCGTTGAACCTTCCAAATATTGCTCGGGCCTTGATTTAGACCAATTTGGGTTGTAATTGGATAGATTTTGATATTGTTGGGTTCTTTTCTTTGAGACGTTCAATTTGACTATGAAATTGTTGAAATTGAATTTAATTTTGAAAGTTTTAATCTTGAATATACCTCACGTTCAATATGATTTTTGGTTAAGTATCAAGAACAAGAAGAGTTCCAACTAAAAAAATTTATAAGATAAATTTAGCCTCAAAGATTTATGACATTTCCTTAAATTATCACATAATATTCCTTAAAATGTAAAAGTTAGAATAAAAACAAAGCGTTTTATTTTAATTTTGATAATCGTAAAATATTTTATTTCGATACTTTCTTCATTTTTATTTTTTTTATTTCATAATACTTATTTAAAATATGAAATAAAAGTTATTTAATTAAAATTTAAATTACAGCACATATTATTTTAATAATTAAGAATAATAATTAATGATAGATTATAGAAATGCGTGAAATTTTAGCGCTGAAATCGAACCGAAAATCACCTAAATTTAAACGCGGAGTATTTAGCTCTTATTTTTTTCCAAATCATTTGTTATTTCCACTGGTTTCCATTGAAAGAGAAGCAGTAGGGTTGCCGAACGAAACGACGGAGGAGCGTGCGGAGTAAGCGAAGGGTGAGCAGGAGCGCAGGAGCGAGAGATCGAAGTAATGGGGAAAGATCTCACCGAAGAGCAGGTGGCGTCCATGCGGGAGGCCTTCACACTGTTCGATACGGACGGAGATGGCCGGATCGCACCGTCGGAGCTTGGAATCCTCATGCGTTCGCTGGGTGGGAACCCGACGCAGGCTCAACTGAAGGCGATCGCGACTGAGGAGGGGCTAACTACGCCTTTCGACTTCACTCGCTTCCTGGAGCTGATGCGGAAGCACTTGCGAGCCGAGCCTTTTGATCGCCAACTACGCGACGCTTTCAAAGTGCTCGACAAGGATTCCACCGGCTTGGTCTCAGTCGCCGACCTCCGCCACGTCCTTACATCTATTGGGGAGAAACTCGAGCCGAATGAGTTCGATGAGTGGATCCGCGAGGTTGATGTCTCGCCGGACGGCACCATTCGTTACGAGGACTTCATCCTGCGCATGGTCGCCAAGTGATCCTGTTTCGTGGTATTTAAGGTTTGTGATCGATCCTTTATCTCTCAGATTATCTGCAGATCGGATGGTTTGTGGTTTGTGCTAGCCTTCTAGGGCTTTTACAGATCTTATTTTTTAGGTTGTTTGTTGTGCTGAGAGATTAAGGATCTATGTGATCGCATTTGATCTACTCTATTATTATTTTGTTGTCATGTTTGGCATTGTTACATGAAGCGTTTAATCAGGGAAATGTTTGACACATGTTTGGTTTTCAAAATTTTTATTCCTTGCAAGATTTTCCTTTTAGGCATTTGGCATGCCAGTTTTCGGTCTAGTAATGCCAGTTTAGGGCGTGGTTTCATTTAACAATGAATGTTGATATGTAAAATTGGTACTGATCTTGAAATTTTAGGCATTGCACAGAATGTATTGTTAAACTAAATAAAGTTCTGACGGAATTTGATGCTGATAGTGCCATCCCATATTTTTTATAAATCTCGTACGTTTCATAAAATTATTCTTACTTGCATTGTGCACGAAATTCTTTATGCTGGGATACTGGTGCTTGGATGATGTGAAAGCTCTGGTAAATTAGATGGTAAGTTAGAATGTTGATAAGTGTTGCAGTTATTTTTTGTAAAAAAAAAAAAGTAAAAAAGCTGGTCACTAGAGCTCATATTAATACCTAAAAGGATTTCAAATGTATTTTTGGGCAGGTCATTAAATGAAAAAAGATCTTTATGTTATCTAAAGCCATATAGTCAATAACCTGGTAGAAGTTACGAGATATTTGTCATTAAGCTATCTAAAACTATAAAATTAAAGATATTGTTTTGGTCAAATAAGGTTTGCATTAGTAGTGGAGCTAGAAATATTTCTTTAATTGTGGTACATAAACTAGTGTTATTATTTATATGGGGCACAAATTGAATATTTGTTTTTTAGAAACATGAAATAATTGGGACTTATTAATTTATATCTATTATATATAAAGATATATCAAGTTGGGGGGAGGGGCTTGTGCCCTTAGAAGTATCCTCCTAAATCTGCTGTTAGTTTGCAAGATAAACTGAAAGTGTCTGTTATCTTGGCTCCTCGATCCATGGAGGTGCTTTTTTGGCTAAGATGCCATTTTTATGCAGACAACCTTGGGCAGAGGTATCCTATTTAGCACATGACAAGTCTAAGTGACCAATTGGGGACTTTGTTCTAATAAGAAGATGAAGCTAAGTTTGATAGCTAATGGTAACAAGATAAAACTCCCCTTCCAAGTTAATCTTAATTCTAAAATGCCACAATTATAGGCTTCTAATTGGAGTGTATTTTAATCCCTAGCATTCTCATTATTAGCGAATTAGACTACTTCATATCTCTAATGCTTAACTTTTTATGCTGTAAATTGCAAATTAATATGAAGCTCCTTTTCAAACATGAAAACCTTTAGCGTTGACTACCCTCCTTGTTGAGATATCGTTAAAGTGCCAAAGATTTTATTTTTGAAGGTAGATTTTCTTGCGGTTAGATAAATAGGTCAATATTTCAGTATTTGAAACCGACAAGTGCATTTCTTTTAAATTAGTTCTCATTCGAACCTAAACTAGCGAAGTTGAATGGATAGACTCTCATATAGATTATTGGAAGTGGGTTGTAGGTAGTAGTGGATATAGGCTTGTATGGGATTGAATAAAATATTTTTCGAAGGAGTTTTGAAGGGATTGACAGGATTAATTTGTCATTGATTTTAATGAGAGAGGAATGCTAACATCACATACTGAGAAAGCGGGTGAGACAAAAGGGGTTGCTTGGATTACAGGACCCTATGTTGAAATAAAAGTAAAAAAAAATATTTGTAAAACGTTACAATGAATTTTAAACAATAATTTTTGCCTAACTTTGGTTGTTGTCATTTACAACAATGTCAATACAAAATTCGGGTGTTGCATACTATTATTTCAAGACAATGCAGATACAAGCAAAACAATTTCATAATTCTTTTCGTACGCATGGTCTTAGTAATTTGGAACATGTCAAAAGAAGTGAACATGGCATTGGATTATTAATAATAGTCATTAGAAATTGAGAAAACATCAATTGAATTACTTGAAGAATGAAAAAAAAAGGAAAGAAAAAGGGAACAGAAGAAGATGAAGGAGAAAGGAAAGATAATGCTCTCTATAATGAGAAAAAGATTAAAATAAATAGATCATAGATTTTAAAAGAAAAAAATAAATAGATTGTATTCTTAAAAATTATGTTCCAAGTATTCTCTAAAGTTAGTGAAATTGAGACAAACCTATTGAGGTTTACTCAACATCTAATTTGTAATATTATATTCAACCTTCGATAAGCTGAACTCAAGTAATTTTATTGACAACTGACTTAATACATATCTGTTTCTTAGCTTCAGTGCGTGAATACTCACTCTTCTTTCCATTGTTGACATTGTAACTTTGCTCCTTGATTTGCAGTGTAGTTCATTGCCTTGTGCAAATATTCTGGCATGTTTTCCTTTCTTACCAGTTTGTTCCTTTGGAGGAGTCGATTATTTTTATTGCTCTTAAAAATGTTAGATAAGCCTTCAAGAACTTACATTTTTTAGCTCTGAAAAATTTTAGATACATTTAATTAGGGTGAGAAATTTCTTTTCTTTGATTAAAACATTTAATTAGGCTTCTTTTTATTTGAAAGGAAAGAAAATCATCAACTTCTCATATTCATTCATTCTTGTTATGCGTTACTATGATGTTAAATTTATTTTTTACAAATTATTCTGAGCAATTTTTCTTCATGTAATTTTGTCTATTATTTTTTTTCTTTAAAATTTTTGGACATTAATTTTATCATTCGTTCAATAGATTTATTTTGTATTATTCATTATAAATGTCTAAACCATCTTAGTCTGTTATCAATTATCTTACCTTCAATAGATGGCACTGCAATTTTTTTGTTTAATATGGTTATTCCTTAATTTATGATTTCTAATTTTGCCTTGCATCCATTTAAGCATTCATATTTCTGCTGCGTTCAACTTAGATATCAATGAATTTTTAGCATTCTAACATTCAGATCATTACAAGATTGTTGACTTAATTACGATTTTATAAAATTTATCTTCAAGCCTCCATAAAAGTTTTAGCGCGGCCATTAATATTTTAGTAAATCACCAAAATATCCTCTATCGAAAGACTTAATTTTATGCTTCTTCTTTAGTTCTTACTTCACTTTTTTGCATCATTCTAAAATGTACTTCAACTATGTTGTTTGTTAAATATCTTATTATATTTACTTTTATGCATCTAATTTGACCAAAATCCTTAGTTTTTTTTTATCTCATATCTTAGTTATTCTCTACACCTCTTTTTTTTTTCTTCTTTCTTAGCACCAAACATGTCATATAAAATTATAAATAATAAAAAATTGTAGCATATTCTTTACCCACAACCATGTTTTTAAGATTTCTAGGTTTTTATAATCATTATATGCCTCTTTGTATCATTTATTTGTTGTCACATTTTAAAAGCACATTTCTTCTCCTTAATGCACTCCAATAAATTTTCTTTTCAATATATGATTTATATCTTGGCTCTTAAGATTTTTACAGCATTCCTCTCAATGGAACTTGCTATCTTATCTCACAATAGGTTTTTCTCAACTAAATAAATCCTTATTTGGCTCTCTTAGCAACATATTTTGGTAGATTAAACAATTTCCTATCTTTCATTTCACCAGCTTATATTGGGGCCATTATTTCTCTTATTTATTTTATTTATATTTTTAAGATATATATACCTAATTATTCACATATATTGTGTGGTCAAGCTTTATCATGGAATCTCATTCAAATCTTTGCAAAAGAATTTTTCTTTCCTTTTATTTATGATATGTTGACTCCACTTTTGTATGTAATCAAGCATTCTTATTTCTTAAAGTATTCATTCACTATTATCAGATCGTAGATTGCTACAAAATTAAGTATGACATTTCCAATTGCATTCCATCTTCAATTTTATAACAACAATGAATCTTAGCCGATCCTAATAGAGCCTATTTGTATGTTTATATTATCCATAACTATTTTTTCTTCATCAGGTACACATTGTGGAAGTTCATTCATCTTTTCCCAAATTGATTTTTTTAACTGTCTTCTAATCCAACATGAGGAGTTTTACTGTTGACCACCTGCATATTTTTCTCATTGGTAATTATCTTAATAGCAAACTTTCTATCACCAGGCTTATGAACCTCTGTAATTTATATTTCGATTCTTTATCCATTACTTCTCCAACCTCATTCCTATTGTCAATCTTTCTATCTTGTAATAGCTAATGTCTTTCCTAATATCTTTGGATTTTTCCCACTTTTCATTTATTTTTATATCATCTTGTTATCAGTTCTCATCCACTCATTCAAGGTTCTCATATTCCATGTGACAAGTTTGATATTAGATTTAATCTAGTTAACCCTTGCACAATCAATTTCGCTTTTGATTGATGCCTCTCTTAAGGGTTCTATCCGAGCTCTTCCTTGCTTGCTTTTTACCATTACAAAGTTAAGTTGTGGTGCATTACTTAGGGTGATGTTTTAGCCCACCCCCATGCTTATTTTTCACTGCAATTGGGTTGGGTCTCCATTGAGAAACATCCTAGCCCTAGGAAAAATTAAAATTGGATTTGTTTTATTTGTTTGCAAACGAGGCTTATGATTACTGTCATAAATCCTAAATCTTTCTTGTCTTGATTATGAACTAGACTTCATAAAGGAATCCTTGAGCCAAACCTGATGATTGATTTTTTTAAGAGAATTTAGATTAAATTTTATGTAAGAAGGTTTCATGGAGTGAGGAGGTATAAAAAGTTCTTAAAGGAAAAGAATTGTGTTTTTAAAATGTGGAAAGAGATGGATACTTTGAGTCTTATAATGCATATAAGTAAGCTATAGAAGTCTTGCTAACAAATTATTAGCAAAGCAATAATTATAAGTTTTGGAAATTCATAAAATAAGCTAGGCATTAAGGAATGAGAAAAATTGATGTATAAAATCAAGGCAATTAATGAGTTGAGTTTGAAAAAGTTCTCAACTTGAACTCAAAATTGTCGTATTCGACTTGATTCAAACTTGACATGAAGGTAATTTACTTTTGAGTTCCGGCTTGACTCAAAGTCTCTTGATTTTGGGGTTTCTTGAAATTACTCGATTTTTGGCATGCTCAAAATCGATTTTTAGTTGAATCAACATTATGAAATTCATAAGATTTAGAGAAAAATAACTTATTACCTTTTACATGAACTATAAAACACCAAGTAAATGGACCAATAATTATTTTTGTATAAATATAATACTAAAAATATATATTCTATGGTAATTTCGAACCAAATCATATTGAATCTCAATTAAGTCAGCATAGATTGAAAAATTGATTTCGAGCCAAGTACCTTGGCTTGAAACTTCATTTTGTTTGGGGCCAATTTTTATTAGACTAGAAAATCGAGTGGGTTGCAAGATTCTAGTATTTTTATCTCCCATTTATAAGATAACTAAGGAGCTTTTTGGGAATAAAAGTTGAGTAGCTTTCTATTTTTGTTTTTTGTTTTTTTAAATTTTGTTGTTGTTTAATATGGAATAAAAAATATATTTTGTATCTTAACTAAACATTTTTTTATTGAATATAGCATAAGATGGTGATGGAGTGCGGTGATATTGGTCGGCGGTAGCAGTGTATGGGTTGTGGCAGACATTTGCTGGGTGTTTTTAAATTTTTAAGAAATGAAAGCACTTAAAGAACACCTAAAAAATATTTTGAGCATTGTAAAAAAGGACTTGATTTGTTTTTAGAAATGGAAAAACAAAAATAGCCAAAAACACAAACAAAACATGTTAAAAAAGTATTAAAAATAAAAATTGATCTCAAACAACCCACAAGGCAAGAGATGAGAGGCATATAGTTTTTTATTAAGTTTGATTCACTGAAATAAACTGAATGAGATTTTTCTTAAAAATGAATGACCTGTTTGGCGTATACTTTTGTTTGACATATGCTGCATAAGTGAGGATAAGCCAAGCAATACGCTAAAAGATAAACTTTAGGTTGAGTTAAGTCATTTGATTGGTTAAAAAGATAAGCATCAACTTGAGCCGAAAAAGTTGTTTTCGGTAGTTTTAAGAAACCTTTGTTAGCTTCATAAGGTCATTCAACTTGAATCTTTATGTAAAATTAATGTACTTAATAGTTTGGACATTGAAGACAATGTTCAGGGTGCAATCGAGCCTATTGTGGTTGATGCTCCAATTTTTTCTGAATGAGTGGGTAAACTGTCCTTAGTGGGCAAAGCCGTTTAAGTTGGTAAAGTTGTGGTTACATAGGTAAGCGGTTAAATGAGGCTAAAATGACTATTTGATTTTGGCTTCTAATGAGTCAAAGATAGGCTTTTACCAAGCTTGACCAAATAATTAAGGACATATGAAAAATGCTTCAATAAGAAACTATTAAACCTGTTTTGATGGAGAAATCAATTCAAAAGAGTTCAATCAACAAAAGATTAGAGATGCTATAGATTGATTACAAAAAGTGTAGTGGAGTTAATTTTAAAGGATGAAAAGTGTAGCTCTAGATTCCTGTTGAGATTAGAGGAGTTATGAAATATTTAGAGGCTTTGTTAACAAATCATTTAAAAAGAATTTTGAAGACTAAATGGATGACAAATAGTTGGCAAAGGAGGATATTGGTACTGATGTTTAGGAATAAAGAAGATTCTCATGATTTTGGTAGTCATATAGGAACCAATTTTTATGAGTTGTATAATGAACTTATGAGAATAATAAAAAGATTTATTTTGGAAGTATTTTTTTATTTGGCATTAGAAAATCAATTTGATTTTATGCTAGAAAGATTCTTCATGAAAGTGGTTTTTTGTTATGATAATTTTTTGACAAATATAAGGAACACGGTAAGGTTGTTCATTTTGTTTTTATTGATCTTGACGAGGCATATTATCTACTACAATGAGAATTGATTCGCTACATGCATAATAAATAAAAAGAGGTATCAAAGATATTTTAAAGTTATTAATGATATATTTGATGAACCATTAAGTAGTTTGGAGTGACCACAAGTTTCTAATTACAATGCTATTAAATCAATGATTAACAATAATTCTACATCTCTGTGTAAATTAGTGCTTACAAAAGGGTAGAGTGAGGTATATTGATTTGTGCTTCTTCGCATTTGACATAATTTAAAAGCGCCGTTTATGCTGCTCATATTAATTAAGGTATGGCTTATAACACAATAGAACTATTTCTTGTATGGATATGATACTTTTGAGGTATTAGAAATCGTTAGGCTATGTTATTTGCCTGCATTGTGGCTTATTTGCTCTGATTATTTATTTGCTCTAGCAAAATTCTCATTGATAAACATATGGTATTCACTTTAACTAGGATTCTCATTGAAATTCTTATAGTTCGATTGCTGAATGAGAACCATAATTAACGGGATTGCTATTTGTCTACCATTAAGAAACTTCCAATTCAAACAATAATCAAAGCAGCTAAGCCATAAAGCATGCACATAACCTAGTTCAGAGATTTTAATACCTCAAAAGTAACTTATGCAATGCCAGTTATTGTGGGTATGTTACAAGCCTACCATTTCTCAAAGAGAAAAAAAGTTGTGGTCTAGCATGGCATATCTTTGTATAAACAATATCATCATATAATTTGATGTGGATTGTGCTCATTGTGATCTAAGATTTTCATAGGTTTTTCTTCATAAGATTGATTTTGGTAGAGTCAGCAGAAGAGACTAATTACATTTACAAAATGAAGGTGATAGAGACGAGACGATAGGTTGCGAGTGAGAGAAAAAGGGTGAGTGAGCAGACAATAAAGTTTTTGAATTTCAAATGATCACATTCAAAATTTATACTGTTGAGCTCTTTTATTGGCCAAGAACAAACTAATGTGCGATTAAAATAACCCTACATAATTGATAAACATATCCTTATTTGATGATTTTCTAGACATAAAGCAAATTTGAAAACAACAAAAGAAATTACAATATAGTAAAATTAGCTATGCAAACATATAACTAAATCTAGATCTTTGTAGGGTGTCTTGCCCTTTATGTGTTGTGTCAAAGTTGGTTGTAGATTGGCCATGGCAGATAACATGACTAGGGTCCTAAATATACTTTTTTTAAATTGGATATATGAAACATTATGCGCATTTGATTGTTCACGTGGAGGTGCTAACCCATAAACTATTGGACCATGAAGTGGCCGACGAATAAAGGTTTTAGGTTACCTCTTATGCGGAGATGGAAAAATCATTTTACCAATGATATAACTTGTACCGCCTCAAATTATTTGTTCTTTAGTTCTACATATACATGTTTATTTTTCTGTCGATATTGTGATATTTAAATTTCTATTTCTAATTAAATTAATTTGATTTGCAGTTTCATTTACAAGTTATTGCCCATCCATTTTCTTCTCTCCCACGAATGTGTTCTACGTGTCCCCCACATCAAGCTTTTCCCATTATGGTGTGGAAATTATTGTTATAAGCAAATTCTCTAAGCATTAAGAGGCATCCCAATTTCCTCCAATTATTATTTTTTTTTTTGGATTCTCCATAGGATGAAATGAAATACCAAAATTCAACTTATGAAAGCTTCCAGCAAACTCAAGCAATATGCATAGAGGGTGTTTCCTTTCTCAAACTATCAACACCCGGCACACATTCAACTGCTGTACTTCATCCAAATAGATTTTAGTAAATTTCTCCATGCTATAGGTAATTTTCCGTTGGAATGAAATGTGCTGACTGACTTGTTTCATCTATCCACGATCACTCATATCACATCATGCTCAGCATTTGTCATCATTAAGCCAGAAACAAATATCATAGTACGTGTTCCCATTTTCATTCTTGTATGAAGAATGGTTGCAAGATTTCATTGGGCTTTTGATGTTCTGCCGTTATTTGCGGGCATGGAAAACATTTTGATAAGAATTATGCAATCTCTTTTCATCCCCGGTTGTTATAATTGTTCCTTCAATCCATGATATATTTTTGTTCCTTCGGGGTAAACTCTGTAATCATTGGTATGGTTTTCTTAAAATGCTTGTTCATTCTATTGTTTATCTGGATGGATGTTCGAGTTCTATATATTACAATCTTTTTTCATTGTAAGGTCAGCCTATTCACTTTCTGTAATTCCTATCAATTTCTGTATTTAAGTACCCTATTGTTGAGCTTGTAGAACTTTTTCCTACCAAGTTGGCTAAATAATGATTAGAAAAAGTGATCCTTATGTATTTCTATCATCTGATTTCCGATTGATTGCAACGAGTACTCCATTACCTTTATCAATATGATAATGAATATTTATGCAGCAATCTTTTATTAACTCTAGCTATGTTTTTTGCCTCAAATTCAATTCTTTTTGAGTGAATATAAACTTCAAATTTTGCTGATCTGCATAAATATCCTTAATTTTGGAGTTGGCACTAGCCTTCTGTTTTTTAATTCTTCTAAAGCTATTTTCACATTCTTCGTTCCGTTCAAATTGGATCCCTGTACTCTACCACATGGAAATTCTTGAAAGACCTATGAATCTTTGGAGCCATGAAGATTTAGGCCAATTTACTATTCCTTAATATTCAAACTAATTAAGGCTTTACTACAAATCATATGCTTATAAGTTTTTCAGAAGCTAATTTGGGAATTTCTTGCCCTGATTTTTAATTTTATGGTATCTAGATCTTAAGCTTTTTTTAGAATATTTGAGCACCCTGAATTATACATTGTGCTTTATCGTTATGTTGTTTAGTCCCTAGTAATCCATATTACATTTTAATAGCCTATACTTCTTTTTGAACAAATAATAATATAATGCCCCAGACTGCCCTGCTAATAAGCTTCTTGGAGGCCAGGAAGGGGAAGGGCACCTTTAGAGCAGGTGTGGTCTCATAAAGGGAAGAAGAGAAAGTAGAATGAAGCAGAAAGTTTCATTCTATCCCCTGAATTACTGCTGTTATGTGCTATTTATAAGGCTTACATCAACAGGTTTTAGGTTTAGAAAGAAAGAAATAAAAATAAGTAAAAGTGGGTTCGCCTTAGCTTATATTTTCTGAATTTGTTCCTTATTAATCTAACTTTTCTTTACTTACTTTTTTATGCATCAGTTTAATTCTTTTTTATTTTATATTTTTATTATTTTTCTTGAATTATTAGAGGATTTTTTGGTTTAAAAGATCCATATGCTTGTTTTGGATTAGGATTTGATAATTAACCTATCAAATGAATTCCAAATTTCATGAAACTTGGTCCACAAGTTACTACTGACCCAAAGATCAGCTCATGGAAGTTTGAAGTTATTTGGATTTAAGTTGAAGTTCAATGGTTCATTGACTTTAGTGTGGCTTAGTGTTTTGGCTGAGTGGTTGAACCATAGGCTGATAGAGTGGTTGAATCACAGGCTGCTGCTGATTGCTTGTATGGCTGAACCGAAGGTTGATCTGGTTGCATGTATTGCTGAACCGCATGTGAAAAAATGTTGATTTGTTGTAGTGTTCTTTCAACTGTTGTGTGTAATATTCTTTCAGAACATTGTCTCCTTCCTCTTCTATTATAGACTTTAATAATTGTTTTGTTGTCCTATTGGTGTTCTTCTGAATTCTTTAGTGATTCTAGACATTATTTTTGAACTATATTTGAATCCAAAGGGATATATTATTGCTCAATACTTCCGTCGTTATGAGAAACAACCATGTCCTCAAGTTTGAGAGAGAAAAAAAGTGGAAAGAACTGGAAAACATTTATATGTGGGCATTGTGAGTTTCCATTGTAAAAGTACCCGGCGGTAAGGTTGGTCTTTGATTTGTATAATTCGGGAAGTTATAATGTTAGGCGTGAACCGGTCCAGGAGGAGCCGGCTAGACCCGGGCCAACCCGGGTCTATTCCAGGCGGGGCGGAAAACCCAGCCAGGAAGGGGAGGACAAGCTGGGCCCCACTTGGGGTTGAATTGATGAGGTGGGAGGGAAAATTTTGAATGTCATGGGCTTTTTAGGTAATTTGTAATAATCCATTATGGTTATTTAGGGGGATTAGGAGAGAAAGGAGGTTATGTTGAATTTGAATGTAATTTGAGATCTAGGGTTTTCTTGCTTGGGCTCTTGGCGTTGCCGGAGAAGATCGGAGAGTTGTTCTTCCTCTCGAATCGAAGAACATTGTATCTTGCTTTTACTTTGATCATCTACTAGTGGAATATAAGTCCATTAAGCGTTTTTCTCTCAGTTTTCCTACGATTTTATACTGTTTTCATACGTTTGGGGCTGATTTCCTGTAGAAAACAGCAACTTTCTTGTTGTTTTCTTCACGTGGAGCGATATGAATACTTGGATCTAAGTATTTCCTATCATAATTGTACAAGGTAGAATGAGTGGTTGACTGTTGTGGATACAAATGGGTAGAGGTGTGTTGGTAGGTGGTGCATCACCTTTAAAAGGTTTGAGAATTAGTTAAATTAGTTTCAATAATAAAAGGTGGATGCAATGGTTGACTATTGAGCATTAGTTTCAATAATAAAGGGTTTTGAAAAATCGGGTGAGGCTAAGGCTCGAGTTATTGCCATTACTACCTTTAAGTTGTGAAAGGCGGCAGAGGAAAAATCATCCCATTTAAAGGAGTATTTTTTGAGCAGATTGGTTAAGGTGGATGCAATGGTATCATAATTAGAGATAAAATGACAATAATACCCATTTAAATGTAAAAGGGAATGAAGATGTTGTAAGGATGAAGGAATTGGGTCATGTAGTCATAGCATCAATTAACTAACTTGATTCATTAGGGCTTGGAAAGTAGATGGTGCATTTGTAAAGCCAAAATGCATAATGAGGAATTCAAAGTGGCCATCATGGGTATGAAAGACAGTTTTTTGGATATCTTTTGGGTGCATTGGAACTTGTTGATAGCCTGAATGAAGATCACGTTTTGAAAAAAAAAAGAGAGGCTTCATGTAATTCATATAAGAGCTTATTTACAGTTCGGATAGGGAATTTATCTTTAATATTGAGAGTATTGAGTCCTCCGTCTTCGACACAAAAACACAAAGTACCATAATGTTTTTTGACAGGAAGCTCTGGGCTAGAAAAGGACTATGATTTTGATGAATAATGCCAACGTGTAACATTTTAGAAACCAGTTATTTCATTGCATCCTTTTTAAAATGTGGATAAAGATAATTATGGTTTTTAGCTGGTTCAAATAACAATGGAAGATGATCAATGGTGTGTGGTGTTGTGGTGGCTGAAATAAATATTAAAGTTGCCGTAATAGTTTGGAAATGGGTGTAGGTAGGGGTTGTGTAAGGGTAGCAAGATATTCGTCTAAAAGATTTTCTTTTGGTGAAAGATCTCTATCTGAGTATTATGATTAAATAGTGAATATTTGGACGGCTGGTGAATGAGATATCAATGCACGTAACTGATTAGAAGATATGGGATTAGTTGATAATTGTGGTTTGTCTGAAAGGGTAATATGTTGATTTTGATGAGTAAATTGCATTGTAAGATTCTGATAGTTATGTAAAACAGGCGTTAGAGATTGAAACCATTGCATACCAAGAACGACATTGATGCCATGAATGGAAAGAATGAATAAATCTAAAAGGACCTAGAGCCTTATATGGTAATTGTGACATGAGAACATTTAGAACTACAAAATAGTAGGTTGCCATTGCCAACAAAAATCTTGAATTGTTTGATAGGTTATGGATGAAGACAAATAAGATTGTCTTGAATAAAATTATGGGCACTACTACTATCAATGAATATATGAACATTGTGATGGTTAATAGAGTCAGCTAAGTGAAAAGAATGAGGTTTAAATTGGCCGGCTAAAGCATTTAGACTAATTTCTCGAGGGGGATCTCAATTATCATCATTGTTGGTAGAAGAAATTTGATTATCTACAAAGTCATCATCGCCTTTGCAAGTAACCAACGGAATTATTAGGACAATGATGTTGGAGGATCAAAATTCGCATCACAGTTAAATCGAAGAATTTTTTCACTCTGATTTGAATTTCAACTGGTGAGACTTTACGTATTGGAAGGTTTGAAAACTTAAGTTTGTTGATGGTTTGTGGTAAAGAAGAGGAGGGTGGGCCGAATGGTGTTGTCGGGGCATGATGTGGGTTCTTGTTGGTGGGAGCTGAAGGGTTGGACATGCACAATGTGAGGAGGGTAGAGAGAAAAAATCTTGAAATTTAGATTCATGGCATTAGGCTAATTCGATTGCATCCAAAGGAATAGTTGGTTTTGCCAGTGAGAGTTCCCTATGTAGTTCTTATTTAAGTCAAGAAATAAAATAACTAACAAGTGTGAATTCAAATTAATTTGAGATTTTAATTGCCATATTTTCAAAAGCCACTTGGTAATCACAAACTGAAGTTTGTTTTAATTTGGAAAGACCATGTAAATCTTCGTAAAAAGTGCTAAAACGTTGTTGTAAGGATAACATGAAGTCGGGCCAACAATGAAGTCTAGCTTTCATTCATAACTACTACCAGTACCAAATAGTTGCAGGACCTTCAAGATGAAAAAAAGGCGGTTCTAATGCGATGAAAATTTGAAAATCAAAGTATTAATGTGATCTAAAGATCCATGTTTTTACATTAAAGTGAGGAAGTTAGATTTTTATGGATTTAATATAAGAAAAACCTGGAGAAAAACGGGGTTGCTGTTGGGTGAGAATTTGTTGACGGATCCAAGATTTCCGGCAGAAGAAGGTTCTTGATGAAGGGATGGAGGTGGCTGATCAATGCACAGGTTGTTAAGGTGCTTGTGCACGGAATCTATGAAGCTTGGAATTGTTGTAGGGATATGCCAATGGAAGTAAATTGAACATCAACTTGTTAGTGGGATTTTTTTGCATTGAACACGAAGCTTTGGTAAAATCTGGGGTTGTCTATTATTGACCCGATCCGAACTTGACTCGAAAAATTTAATTTCATGTTGACCCGTTTAACAAATGGATCGGGTTCAGGTCCTAATTCCGGACCTGTCTGAAAAGTCAGGTTTTGTTCGAGTTAACTTGCTAACTCGAAACGACTCGAATTTGACCCTGCAGTCCTGCCTTGCCCCTGCGCTGGCGCTGACAGCCTTGCATATGCGCTCGCGTCGTGCCCGGACCTGCGCTCTCGATGCGCTCTAGCAATCGTGCTTGCCCCCACGCCAGCTCGCGACCTAGCTATCGCCCACGCTCGCCCCTGTGCCCCGCCGCCATTGCTCGAAGCTCGATTGCTCCCCAACTCACGCCTACAAGTTAGCGGGTCAGATCCGGGTTTGAATTTTTTACTATTTTTCTAATCGGGTTGAATCATTTGAATGCGGGTCAGTTTTCGGTTGGACTCAAACACGACCCAAAAACTCATTTTGACACTTCTAGCTAAATCTTAATTCTTCATGTTGGATCAGTGAATGAATTTGATTTGCCAATCTTTTTCTTTACTGAACTCTTTTAAGGTCCAATTTGAAGATTGCGGGAGCCTGGAGGAGGCTTGGTATGGTCCAAGATGGAGTCCATAAGTCCAAGAAACCGCAGTTATGGAAAAACATGAAAAAAGAAACTAGTAGAAGGCTATTTATAGGAAGCGAAAACTACAGCGATTTACAGAAAACAGTGGTAACGAATAACCTGATGGCTTCTTGCAATGCAAACTGGTCTAGAATTTCAAGTATAGGCGGCAGTGGGATGTTCTAGACATCAATACAGTCGTCTGAAGATATAGAAGAAGATTCTGTGGTAGGAGAAATATTGTTTGCCTGGTCTTGCAATAAGAGTTGGCAACAAGGGCAGCTTCGGAAAGATTGTTTGTACCGCCACCAATTGAAGGGAAAAACAAAAGCCTGAGTGTTTGTTGTAGATCGGTGCAACGAGAGAACCATTTTGTAAGCTTCTTATAGACCAATAAAGAGAAATACACCTTTAGAGTAGGTGTGGACTATGAGAAAGAAGAGAATGTAGAAAGAAGCAGAAAGTTTCATTCAATCCCTGAATGACTGCTCTTTTTGTGCTATTTATAAGGCTTACATGAACCGTTTTTGGGTTTAGGAAGGGGTTATGCCAGCTGGATATTACAGATTTACAAGAAAAATAATAGTAATAAGTAAAAGTGGGTTCGGTCAGGGTTTAAGAGGGCTAAGTGTTTTGGTTGGGTGGTTGAACCATAGGCTGATAGTGTGGCTGAACTGCAAGCTGCTGCAAATTGCTTGTATGGTTGAACCGAAGGTTGATCTGGCTGCTTGTATCGCTGAACCGCATGTGAATAAATGCTGTTTTATTGTAGCGTTCCTTCAGCTGTTGTGTGTAATATTCTTTCAGAACTTTGTCTTCTTCCTCTTCTATGATAGATTTTAATAATTGTTTTGTTGTCTTGAGGGTGTTCTTCGAAATTCTTTAGCCGTTATTAACATTGTTTTTGAATTATATTTGAATCCAAAGGAATATATTATTGCTTAACACCGATACATTTGGTTCAAGTATTGTGCATGAAGAATGAAGAAAAAAATGCTTTTATGAGAAGAGGATGTTCAATAAAGATGGATAAGATATTTTGGTACGCTTTTCAATGAAGATTGTGAGAATACAATTGATTTTATTGAACTTTGCATCCTAAATGAAAATATAGATTTTTATTTTTATTGGTGTATTAATAGAACTGAAGTTATAGAGGCTTTAAATAAAATGAAGTGTGGAAACCTGTTGAACTTGATGATATTTTAATATAGGTGTGGAAATGTTTAGGAGATGAAGGAATTTATTGGTTTACAAAAAATTTCATT
Source organism: Dendrobium catenatum (assembly GCF_001605985.2). NCBI lineage: Eukaryota > Viridiplantae > Streptophyta > Magnoliopsida > Asparagales > Orchidaceae > Dendrobium > Dendrobium catenatum. The sequence continues at coordinate 1,807,253 of NW_021319099.1, read as the reverse complement.
ATTATTTGGATGGCCAAAAAGATGTCAGTTGAGTGGAGTGTGTTGATTCATATTTTTAAGAATAAAAGTGATGGATCAGAATACACAAATTATGAAGGAATCAAGTTTATGTGTTATACTTTAAAATTATGGAAGAGAATTATTGAGCATAGGTTATGATGTGGTGCTAATGTTTCTCAAAATCAATTTGGATTCTTGTCGGGTAAGTCTACTATGGAAGCTATACATTTATTGGAATGTTTGATTGAGAAGTATAGATAGAATAAGTAAGATATACATATGATATTTATTGATTTAGAAAAAAAGTATATGATAAAGTTCTAAGAGAAGTGCTTTGAAGAGTTCTAGAAAAGAAAGGGGTTAATAATGCTTATATTCAAGTCATTAAAGATACATATACAAGAGTTGTTACTTGTGTTCAAACAAAAGGTGGTTTTTCCAAATATTTTCCTATTTCAGTTGGATTACATCAAGGATCATGTTTAAGCCCATATCTTTTTGCTCTAGCCATGAATGTTCTTGCTAGACATTTGTAAGAAGATATACCATGGTGTATGTTTTTTGTTGATGATATTTCTTCTTGTTGATAAGAATATAGAGGGAGTTGAATATAAACTTGAACTATGAAGGCCAAATTTAGAGTCTTAAGTTTTTTGTTTGAGTAGATTTAATACTGAATACATGGAATGTAATTTTAGTAGAAATAGATCTAGTGGGGGGATTGTGATTTTGTGCGATCAAGTCATTAATAAGAGTACTCATTTTAGATATCTCGAGTCTATTGTTCAAAGTGATGTTGAAATATATGGGGATATTATTAGTAGAATTCAAGTTGGATGGTTGAAATTGAGGAAGCTGTTGTGTTATAGAAAAGTACCCCTTCAAACTTACGCGAAATTTTATAAGTTGGTGGTGAGACATGCAATGTTTTATGGTGCAGAATGGTGGTCATTAAAAAGATAAGCATAAAATTAAGTTAAGTGCTGTAGAGATGAGGATGCTCAGGTGGATGAGTGGCTTCACTCTTAGAGACAAAATGTGAAACGAGTATATACATGAACGGTTGGAGTAGGTCCAGCGGGAGATAAGATTAGAGAAAGCTTCCTTAGATGGTTTGGTCATATAAAATATTGGCCTTTCCATTGCCTAGTTAGGAGAGTAGATGCATTAGATTTGGCTTATTTTAAGAAAGGTAAAGGTAAACTTGAAAAAACTTAGTTAGAAAATATTAGAAATGATATTTTTTGTTAGATTTAAATATAAATTTGACGCTTAACAATACATGCTGGAGAAAAAGAATTCATTTAGCTGACCCCATGTAGTGGGATGAAGGCTTGAAATTGTTGTTGATGTAACACTGACACACGTGGCCTAATGAATCCAGTATTGAGAAGTTGTGATTGTATCTTGAATTCTTTTTGCCTATCATTGACATTCCATATGTTGCCTTAGATATTGGTCTGGTGATGGTTAAAGTTCATTAGTAAATTTCACTTCTCGTATAGGAGACAACCCTGGAGGATCTTTGATAAAGATGTCTATTAATTTGCTGATTACAGGCATTTCTCGTTAAGCTCATTGTGTGATGATTGGTTCTCAGGTTTCATTTTTTGCTTATTTAGGCTTGGTTCATTATTCTTTTTTTAAAAAGGAAAGGTGTTTGGCCCAGCCTTCTCAAATTCTTGTTTATTAAGGCAATCTATATTACTCTCCAATGTGACAAATCTATACATCTGGAGTATCGCATCCAAGTCTTTTAAGGGTAGAATAATTTTGGTAAATTATTATAGAAGTATGGAATTGGTCAAGTTGAATGTGATATAAAAATGATCTTATGATGGATGGGTGGCATTATCAAGGATGATAGATTAAGAAATGATTATATTTAGGCATCTATTGAATGTAAGATACTGCAAAATAGTTATTTTTTTATTTAGAAATGTACAGTAAGGGTAGAAAAAGCACTCATAAGATGGTAAACATGATTAGGGTCAATAGCTTTGAAGAGTAAAAAAGATAGATTAAGGAGACATGGATAGAAGTCCTGCAACGAGATTTGTGCATAATAAGTTTAATGATAATAGGGAGTCTTAGATTCTTGAGTTTCTTAATGTAAATATAGAATATGAAATGCCCTCATACATTTCTAGGTTGGGTCATAATCTCCCAAGTCAAGGGTAATTAATATGAACCTCATCTGATTAAGGCTTTTTTGTTTGGGATGGTTTTTTTATTGCTTCTTAAAGTAGCTCCTTAGTATAAAAATTAAAATTTTTGTACTAAGAAGCTGTTTTAAGAAGCAGAAAGAAAGCCGTCCCAAACGAAGCCTAAGTAAATCGCACGCTTGTCAGGAGGGACACTGATTTTCTTTGTGCTTAACTTAAGGCTACCTGTAGTGAGCTAGATTTGTTTAACTTCGCATATATCTCGTACTCAGTTAGCGTAATCATATCTCAATTGATCAAACTGACTACGATAGTGCCACCAAGTAAGAGGTTTATAACATATTTATGCCTGTGATTGCACTCAAACACTTTGTTGTGCTTCATTATGGACCAGTTGAGCCCAATGTGATGAACAATTAGCGGTTATATCCTTTAGTCTTTGAGCCATTGTCCTCTATATATCAGGTTTTAGAAAGAAAATATCAAGGCATGTAGTCTTAAGAGTTGCAAATTGATACTTATTTCAAATATGAATGAGATGTTTGTTATGTGAAGTTCAAGTTGATGGGCTTCATATTATTATCAAATTTAGGGTTATTTTACTTAGATATTTAATTTATAAAGCAATAATATATTTGACGAAATAAATACTAAGTTTATTCTTTGTACGAATTTTGTCAATTTAAACAAATTGTTTTTTTTTTAGCTTTTGATAGATAAAGATTGATTGCTTGCCTAATTTTATCCTTAAGATATCTCAAATAAAGAGCTTGTTGTGTTAGCCAATAACTTTAATAATTTTGTTATTGATATTTTGCACAAAAATTAGTAGACCAAGATATTCTCCACCCTGATGAACAACTTTTGTTTGGCTTGGCAAGTAGTTTGTATTCGATTTGTTTCTTAAGTGAGCTTATATTGAACATTTATTTTGAGCTTTTTTTCTTAATGATTTTTAAATTTTATTATTTGATTAGTAGATATCGATGATAATTTTATGATATTTGTTATTATTTATTTATTTATTTATTTTCATTTACTTGAAATTTCCTTGTATTATGCTTGAAATGTCCAACGCATTTGCGATGTTTATGAATTCTACCAAACATGAAGACAATCAAATGAGTTGATTATAGAAGTTTGAATATAGTCATCAATTAATGGTCAAGAAGATAATAGGATAACCATATGTTTAAAAACCTACAAGCATCAAACAACATATTTAGGGTTTGATTCTTGTTCGAACAAAGTTTATGAAATAATTGATGTGATTAAAAATTATAGAAAAATATGCACAAATTAACTTATTTTGTTTTCAAAATATTAGTGAAATCGTTTTGCAAAATGAACACCTGACTGTGCCGAGATGTGTTAGTTTCTCAAGGATTTGCATCAGTGCTTGAAAATTACAAAAAGGTTCATGTAATTAAAATAATACAATATAAATATTATGGTGAAGATAGTTTTTAAATGTCTTAAAATGACTTCTAAAAATTTTTATTTTCTTGGATCAAAATACAAGCTATTATAATTCTTGCATTCAAACATATCTAATAATAATAATAATAATTAACATAAATATATGCTCATTTCATGGGGCAAACAATCACTTGATTTACATTACAACAATTATTTTGTCATAATTATACCATTATTAAATATATTATCTTTAAAGTTAAAGGCTTGCTTTTCAATTTATAATGATATCTTAATTAACTATTGTTATGATGTATTTAACTAATCATATATGTTATTGATTGCTTCTGTTTAAGTATTATCTTCATATAATATTGGTTATATTGATCATTGATTCGATTTTATCCTGTTATACTTTTATTATATTGATTTATTTTCTATGAGACTCCAGAAGATCGGAGCATGAGGTTTTTAATTGAATTATATTCGAACAAGTTTTGATTAAGATTTGATTAATATTCAAACCAATATAAATAATCTTTAAACCCTGTTTGATTAAAATTTGGTTAAAAGTGTGAATCATTTTTCTCCATTGTCTGATTAAAAGTCAAATTTTCATTTAAATTTAATAAATAGATTTTTTTAATATTTTTTGATGAAGTTTCTTTAGGTCTATTTCTATTTTTCTTAACCTAAGCCATATTTAATACATCTAATCTTCTAATTAGGTCATCAGATGGCCGCAATTTTATGTGATCAAATCATCTAAGACGTTTCTCTCTAATCTTATCTTTCATTGGAGCTCTCTCTAATAATAATTAGTATCTCTTTTTTGCTCTATGTGGCCATTTGGTGCAATATTATTAAAAATCAATAAATTAAATAATTGAGTTTGTTTATAAAAAATACTATCTACCATTTTTTTTTTATTTATATAAGTATCATCTTATATCATATTATTTATATATTTAACATTCCAATTTTTAGTATCTATCACTTATAAATACTTTAATATAAAAAAATGTCATTTTTATATTTTATTTCTACAACCTATAATATTTTATAAATTTTAGTTTTTATATTTTATTTATGGATTATATGCATAAAATATTTAAAATTTAAGTGTTTTTTACTTTTTTTTTAGAAAAATTGGGGAAAATTTTAAGTGTTAATAAATAACATAATATAAACTGATATGTATGCAAATCCCCCTTTTTTCTTTTCCATAAGATTAAACCGAGATCTGAGAGGTAACCAAGCGCAATGGCGGTCGCCTCCCCCATCTACCCAAACGGACCCGCCTCGCTGCCGGAGCCCGTTCACGGCTCCGGCGACAGTGGTGGAGAACAAACTTCTTCTTCCGTTGACTTTGGAAGCCCTGAAACCCTAGCCCACATACGATCTCTCACCGAGGTCGGCGCCATGACACGCCTCCTCCATGAATGCATCGCCTATCAACGTGGCCTTGACCTTCGCCTAGAGTCCCTCCTCTCTCAGCGCACGGACCTAGACCGCCACCTCATCTCCATTCAGCGGTCCTCCCATCTCCTCGACTTAGCCCGCTCCGACGCTGACATCCTTCTCGACTCCGTCCGCTCTACCGCCAACCTCGCCGACCAGGTCAGTCGAAAGGTACGCGAGCTCGATCTCGCACAATCCCGTGTAGAGTCCACCCTTTCCCGCATCGACGCCATCGTGGAGCGCTCCCACTGCCTCGACAGTGCTCGCCGCGCCCTTGATTCCGATGACTATGATTCCGCCGCAAGATTCATCCACACCTTCCTCCAGATCGATGCCCGCTTTCGTGACTCCGGATCCGACCAGCGCGAGCAGCTCCTCGAGTGTAAGCGCCGGCTTGAGTCCATTGTGCGCAATCGCCTTGCCGCCGCCGTCGACAAGAGGGACCATCCTACAATCCTCCGCTTCGTCCGTGTATTTCCTCCGCTTGGTCTTCAGGAAGAGGGCCTTCAGATCTATGTGTCCTATCTCAGAAAGGTCATTGCCCTCAGATCCAGGCTAGAATTTGAGCACCTAGCGGAGATTGCGGAGCAGGGTAGCCACATTACCTCCAATTTGGGGCAGGGAGGCTCAAATTTTGTTACATGCCTCACTAATCTCTTCAAAGACATTGTTCTTGCCGTGGAGGAGAATGATGACGTCCTGCATAGCCTTTGTGGTGAAGATGGGATCGTTTATGCCATTTGTGAACTACAAGAAGAGTGTGATTCTCGGGGCACCCAGATATTGAAGAAATACATGGACTACAGGAAGCTGTTACGCCTTGCCTCCGAGATCAACTCCTATAGCAAGAACTTGCTATCTGTTGGTTCTACGGAGGGTCCTGATCCAAGAGAGGTGGAGTTGTATCTGGAGGAAATCCTCTCGCTCACGCAGCTGGGAGAGGATTACACTGAGTTCATGGTATCAAAGATCAGGGGATTGAGTTCTGTGGATCCTGAATTGGGTCCACGAGCTACAAAGGCTTTTAGGAGTGGGAGCTTCAATAGAGTGGTACAAGATCTAACCGGGTTCTATGTGATACTTGAGGAGTTCTTCATGGTGGAGAATGTGCGGAAGGCTATAACCATTGATGAGCATGTGCCTGATAGCCTTACAACCTCAATGGTGGACGATGTGTTCTATGTATTGCAGAGCTGTTGCAGGAGAGCTATCTCCACTGGGAGTAGTAATTCGGTCATTGCCTTGTTGAGTGGAGCGATCAACCTTCTTACAAATGAGTACCAGGATGCTCTGCAGCAGAAGATGAGGGAGCCTAACTTAGGTGCCAAGCTGTTCTTGGGCGGTGTTGGAGTGCAGAAGACTGGCACAGAAATTGCTACTGCTTTGAACAACGTGGATATCAGTGCGGAGTATGTCTTGAAACTCCGTCATGAAATTGATGAACAGTGTTCAGAGGTGAGTCTATATTTCTTTGTTTATTGGTTTTCTTCTTAATTGTTTTCTTAATGTGCTAATCTACATATGTTTGAGTGGTTTGTGGTTTGATATGATTGAGTATTTGTATGTGAATAATGTGATCATAGTAGCCATTTAAGTATGTTTCTTGTTTTTTTATCAATGAGATTTTAAAGTGTTAAGTCACTGGTCCTCGCTCGCTGCTCTGTTTCTGTTCACAGTTTCTCTCTCTCTTTCTATATATATATATATATCGAAGTTGTTAGAAAATTTGTTACTTAGGATCTCCTTCTCGACATTTCATTTCTTCCTTCGCCGAAGTTGATTGGCTTTTCTCTTTCAAAGAGACAGAGCCGGGTTTGGGGATTCTATAGGAGAGGAAGAGGGGCTTCCGTATAGTGCTTTTCCTGAGCAGAAATTTTAGTTGGTCTGACAATAGCCTACGATATTGACATAACGAGCACATACTTCAAAAAATGAGAAAAAACCTAATTAATTTCAAATGTGAAGCCACCGAATCACAAAATAGATTTTTTTCTTACTTCAAGGGAAATAAAATCTTTTTGTAAAAATTGTAAGGTGGCTTTTGGTGTGAGTTCAAGCATACAATTTGAAGTAGTGGCTAGGGATATATGCAAACAATCGAATGAAGTTATTGTCCTAGGACAAATTTGCATAATTTGAAATGCAAAGAGTTATAACCATTCGAGATAGGATCTTTTAATGCAAAGAGTTATAACCATTCGAGATAGGATGCTAAAAGAGTCAAATTAGAATTCATTAGTGGATAAGATTTCTAGTTTTATTAAGAAGTTTATCTTCATGGAATTTAGAAATATATCTTACATTAGTAAGGAGACTTGTTGGTGGTGTAATAAGGTACAAATTCTTTTTTAAAAAATAAATATGCTTTTTAAGGAGTGATAATAGTTAAATACTAATGAGCCTTATCGTGAAGCCCCTTAAATAAAAGAAGTTAAATTCTTAAATATTGAAAAGAAGTTAAATTCTTAAATATTGAGGCGCCCTTTAATATAATGATTTGAATTTCATCAAGAAACTCCGTAGTTAAGCGTTATCATCTCGGAGTAATCCTGGGATGGGTGACCTACTGAGAAATTATACTAACATGACAAAACCGTAAAGCTCTTATTCTAAAGCGGATAATATCTCGATAGTTAAGAGTTTGAGCTATTACAAATGATATCAGAGCAATACACCACTAGAAGATGAAAACTAAGTGTCATACAAGACAAAGTGCTATGTCATGGGAGCCATCTCTTGAACCTGTATGTGACAAATTGCTACATGATGGGAGCCGCTACTTGAATTTATGGGGGCCATCTCTAGAATCCTATTTGCCTGGTGGATGATTATGGGATAAGGATACTGATGAGGATGTCAATTATTTAAGTGTGGAAGCTTATGAAACCAAGTAAAATAAGCTAAATTTGTAAACATCCAGATGCCTTTTAGTGTAATGATTGAAATTTCATTAAGAAATTCCACATTTAAGCGTGCTCATCCTGGAGCAATTCTGGGATGGGTGACCTATTAGGAAGTTACTAATAGGAAAAAAATCATGCTCTTAGACCAAAACGGACAATATCTCGATAGTTAAGAGTTTGAGCTGCTACAAATGATATCAGATTGATATACAAGTCGGAAGATGGGAACGAAGTGTCATACAAGATAAAGTGTTATGCCATGAGAGCCACCTCTTGAACCTTGTTGGGGCAAAGTTCTATGCGATGGGAGCCACCACTTGAACTTATAGGGGCCATCTTTAGAATCCTATTTGTCTGGTGGATGATTCTCGAATAAGGATACCGACGAGTATGTTAATTACTTAAGTGGGAGAGATTGTGAAACCCCTTAAGTAAAATAAACTAAACCCTTGAACTTCAAGGTGCATTGAAATTTTATTGAGAAACTTCGCAGTTAAGCGTGCTCATCCCGGAGCAATTCTAGGATGGGTGTTTTACGTGATGGGAGCCACCACTTGAACTTATAGGGGCCATCTCTAAAATCCTATTTGCCTGGTGGATGATATGGGATAAGGATACCGACGAGGACGTTAATTACTTAAGTGGGAGAGATTGTGAAACTCTTTAAGTAAAATAAGCTAAACTCCTAAACATCGATGTGCCTTTTAGTGTAATGATTGAAATTTCATTGAGAAAATTTGCGGTTAGGTGTGCTCATCTTGGAGCAATTCTTGGATGGGTGATCTATTGGGAAGTTACATCAACAGAACAAAACCGTGAGACTTTTTGACCAAAGCAGATAAAATCTCGATAGTTAAGAGTTTGGACTGATATACTTATGATGTTCATATTCAAGTTGGAAATCTTGCAAAGAGGTCACTGAATAAATTAAAGTTGTGGCATTTCAGAATTTATATATTATGCTTGGTATTAAGGAATGAGAAAATAAGATTTTATCAAATAAATCAGATATAAAAGATCTAAAGTTTTTGTTCAAGTTAGATGTAGAAAATGCATGGGCAATAGGATCTTAGTTAAAAAATGAAGATATCCAGGAAAAATGGAAATGCTATTTTGAGAAAGTGAGAAACTATTAAACATGTCTCTTAAGGAAGAAGAAATTATTATGGATGAACATGATGAATAAAATAATGAAGTATATTGTAGTTTGATAAAAAAAAAAGTGATTTTAGATCTAAAGAAGATGCATAAAGTGGTAGGTTTGGATTCTTATGTGATAATTATTAAGATTTGGATAGTTATGGGGGGCCTTCAGTGGGTTGGTTAACATAATTTCTTAATGAAATTTTGAAGGCTCGGAGGATGCCTAATGATTGAAAAAGAAATATTTTGGTACCAATATTTAAGGACAAATGGGACATTTGAGATAGTAGTTAATGGAGAAAGGGCACATTATAAATTAAGAGCTCTCTGGAGCATAGTGTATGGTGTATGGTGCATGGTGCATGGTGCGGCACGTTCCATTGTAAAAATGATGCCAAAATCACATAAAAATGAAGAATATTCTAATAATTCAGGACAAAAAACTAGTGTATGACATTAGATGCAATTCATCCAACTCATTATAGATTAAATGAGACTCAAAATTCACTAACATGTTTGAACAGCAACTTAGATAAAATATTTCATCCAAGATAATAGATTTCTAATTGTAATTCCTCCTCATCATCACAGACAAATTCAACATTATCTTCATTCCATAAGAGATCATCTTTCTCATTAATTTTTGTTTTAATTTTTTTTTTATCTTTCTCATTAACTTCGTCTTCTTCATTAAACAGTGTTCTAGGGCTAAATAGATACTATATATTCTTTTTCTTTGGAGGTAAATGGAATATTTTATCTCCTTTTGTAAGCACCACTAGAACTAGCCACATTCCCCAAGTTTTATCTTCATCAACAAACAACAAATAATTGTCTCATTTTTCAATTAACAAATCATTGACATAATCAATCTCATCTATAGAAATCGGGTCAACTATGGTTTTCCCATTGGATTGAAGCCTATTTTATTTTGTAAATGTCAAAATTTTGACCTAATCATGCTCCAAGTTATTTTTTTTTTAATGGAGTTGCAATATAGTGTATTAGGACTATCTAAAATATAAATCTATTTAAATATTCTATTTATGCTTTAATTATTTAAGATCACAATTTCTTGCAAGTTCAAACACACTCTAATTACGTTGTTACCCTGATGCACTATTTATGAGGCTAATCATTTTAATCACAAAATCGAACAAATTGGGGGTAGATAAACCATATTTTTAGCCATCAATCAGTTGCATACATTACAAGAATTCAAGTTTTATATAATTGTGGCCTGGAGGATGGGCCGATTGAGTATGATTTATTTTTGTAAAATTTTTAATCATATGTTATTTTATTTCATTTTAGTATTTGTCTGCTTAGTTTAGTGGTTAAGTGAGAATTTTTAATTATTATTAACAAAAGTAAGGATTAAAATATTAAAAACAAATTAAGATGGTGTACAGGGTGTGAGTTATGCACTTGGCACCACGATGCTAACCATTTTAAACATGTTTACCATGCTATGACTATGGCATATGGGGTGAATATGATTACATCAAGTGCCATGCCACACACCATTTTACTCTATTGACACTTATGCTCAAGATTATGATAATTGTACAGAAATCAAAATTATGAATCATACAATGAAGCTACACCAGCTATTAATATAACATGAACTTTAAAAGATTACATCAAATTTTGAGATTCAATTTGGTGTAATGTTCAAAAGATATAACATGAAATTGATTTTTGCATTAAGACAATTAATAGAGTTATAGAGAGATCAAAGGAAGGATCATCATATTTTTTATTAATCTTGAGCAGATATATCATCGAGTATTATGAGAATTTATTTCTTGCGAATTGAGAAAGAAATGTGTCAAATAGATGTTAAATATTTATATGATAGAGCATTTGCTAATATTAGTAGTTGTTGAATAACTAAAGAATGTTCAATTATAGTTGGATTATATCAAGGATCCATAATAACTTCATATATATTTTTTATTAATTATTGAGTTGTTTGCAACCAGTATTCAAAGTGATATGCATTGTTGTATGTCATAAATGACATAGTTCTCATCAATTACATCTCTCTTGAAATGAATGCGAAGTTAGAAAAATGGATGAAATTTTTAGAAAATAGGGACTTATAATTAATTGAGTAAAAGATTGGCTATATAATATACAACTTTATTAGGTGAGATATTACTAATTATCAACAAATACTAATAGAAAAAAAGAGATGCCAAGGTTTTTGATGCATTGTTTTTTATCTGATTCATAAAACTGATCTCAAATAATTGGGGTAAGGTTACTAATGATTAGTTTTTTATGTATCGTTTCATATCTACATGAATTCTTTTTTTTTTTTTTTTTAATTTAATGAATTTGTTTGATATTTATTAGCCCAATTGAGTTAAGATGTCCTGGTGCTGTTTGTGGAGCTTTATCGTGAACTTTTGAGAATGAAGTTTATTGTCATGACTTTCACTCTATAGAAAAACATGCTGTGCTCACCCTCTTTAGTTTAAATATTATTTAATTTCAACTTGGAACTAGTTCATCTATTAAATCCAGAATTGCTAATCTGAATGTATATGCTTATAGAAATTTAGTAAAACCACTAATAAGTAATGCTTTTACTGTGTTATATTTGTAAAAAAAGAGTTTTGTATGATTTAGAAGTTTGATTTCTAATTAACTTAGCATCAATCTTCATTATTTGTCATATTTTGAATGCTTTATTCACTCTGTTGTTATGGGAAGTTCATCTTTCAATTTTTTTCCTACCTTCAGGGCTCATTTAGCGAATGCTTTTTAGATGCTAATTTATTTCCCCTTAAAATTTGCGGTGTCATGGTTTTCTATTTTGGGGAAAACTTACCGCTGAGCTTGACACTGACCCAATTTTTATTCCTTATATTGCCTAACAATCACATGCTATCACTCGCATAACTAGCAGCTTGTTCATGTTTACGGCCGTCAATTTATTTATTTTATGCAAAACACAGCTTTAGCAAATACCAAAAGAAGCATCAATTTTCCGGGAAATTATTTTGTGCGGAGTCCGAACGTAGAGGATCGTTTGGATGCTGCGTATGCACTTCGTATTTGCAGCATATACACTTCATATGTGCTGCATATACACTACGTATTTATAGATACGCAGGTATTTAGTGAGTATCATTGATTTGTTGCTTATTTGCTCATATCTACAAATACGCAGTAAATAATTAATGTGTACGCAGCACATACGCACTGCATACGCAGCATCCGAATGATGCGCTCCGTTCGGACTCCGCACAGATTAATTTCCCCAATCTTGGCATCCTTCTCTTAGCTAAAGATTTAGTGGCTGCACTCCAGGTCTTCCCGGCATCTGCCGATAGGGAGAAAGTTAAATCCTGCTTGTCTGAGCTGGGTGAGATAAACAGCTCCTTCAAGCGAATCCTAAGTTCTGGATTGGAGCAGCTGCTAGCCAGCATCTCCCCCCGCATCCGTCCCGTTCTCGACTCAGTCGCCACCGTAAGCTACGAACTCTCAGATACCGAATACGAGGATAATGAGGTCAATGATCCATGGGTTCAGAAGCTTCTCCATGCAATTGAGACTAATGTAGCCTGGCTGCAACCTATAATGACATCGAACAATTACGACTCCTTTGTTCATCTGGTGATTGATTTCACCGTGAAGAGGCTCGATGTGATCATGATGCAGAAAAGATTCAGCCAGCTCGGCGGCCTGCAGCTCGATCGGGAGGTGAGAGCTTTGGTCAATCATTTCTCGGAGATGTCGCAAAGGCCTGTAAGGGATAAGTTTGCACGGCTGTCACAGATGACCACCATCTTGAACTTTGAAAGGGTTTCTGAGATAATGGATTTCTGGGGAGAGAATGCTGGGCACATGACTTGGTTGCTTACGCCTGCTGATGTGAGAAGGGTTTTAGGTCTCAGAATTGACTTCAAACCTGAAGCTATTGCTTCTCTCAGGTTATAAAAAAAATATTTCAGTCATTTGATATTGAATTTCTTCTCTTATTTTAAATTTCTTTTTTTTTTTTACTTATTCTTCATTTGAATTGTTGGTCTTACAATTTGTCGTGTGTCAAGGAAAAACTCATCTGTCACCTCTGCCAAAAGCCCTTACCATCAGTGAGTTGTAGGTGGCGTCGCCTGTGTCGCCAGAGATGTTGATTCCCTTGCTTGTGAGCGGCGCGCCATTGCATGTCTGCCTACAAAGAAATTATTCTGTGCGGACACCGAGCTGTTCGGAGGCGAATCAAAACGTGCAAAGTCACTCGGTACACAACGATACCCAGCCGCGGCACACAGCAAACGAATGACATGACGCATTCTAATTCGCCTCCGAACGGCGTCCATATCCGGACAGAATAATTTCACATGTCTATAGCTATAAGACCCACTGCCAGTTTGCCTGCAAACTTGGTTATGCTTGCTTGCAAGCTCACTGCCTACCTTGCCTGCTATAGCCTATAATCCTGTTTCCCACGAGCAATTATTACGTCCGGTCACCGAATGCGTTCATAGACCAATAACCACACGCCACGTCACCTAAAACTCGGTATTGCTCGGTATACATTCGGATACGTTCGAATTTGACCGGACGTAATAATTGCTTGTTCCCCACGTGCTTGAGAGCTTTCTCTGTGTCCACCGAAGCCACGCTTGTGAAATTTAACAAATAAATCTGGTAACATCAGCTTACATCATTAATGTGGGTGTTAAATGGCATAAATAATAAGTTTTGATGCGTAAATTAGATAATTTCGAGTGTTATATATGAAAAACTCATCGGCCTAATATGAAATATATGAATTAGATAATTTAGATTGGTATAAATAGAAATTACCTCTCTTATTATTATTATTATTATTATTATTATTATTACCGACGTCCCTTGGTGGTCCGGCGGTGGTGCGGCAGAACTTCGGCGATGGTCGAGGAGGAGCTAGGCGGCTGAAGCTTTCTTCCTTCTTCTCTCTTGGCTTCTTCCCCTTTTTCATGAGGAAATGGGGTTCTATTTATAGAATTCTTGAGTGGCATGACTTGTAAATAAGTGGAAGATCAAGGGTAAATTTGGAGTTGTTCAAATGGACGGCCGATCTTGATTCCTACGATCATGCACCGTTCAATGGATATTTGACTATCTTAATGATATCAGAATTTGATGATCTTGGGCTCGTTGGATTCGTCTAGTCGAGCCGCTCGATTCGACTATAAGCATGTAATGATTGAAGATCATTTGGTAACCCAAATTGTGGTTCGATCCTTCCAAAAGTGTTTTGAGTCTTTGATTTGGACTCATCTGGGCTTGGATTGAGTTGATTTTGGTGTCGTTGGGTTCGTGTTTCCGAGACGCTCAGTTCGACTGTAAGTTTGCTGAAATCGGAATTCATATGGTCTCCGGTTTAATTTTTGAAATTTCCAACTTGATTCTGCCTCAAGATTCGTGCCTTATCAAGATAATTTTTTGATAATGTATCAATTAATATATATATATATATTGTAAGTTTAAACAGGCAATAATTGTCAACCAAATTATACGATAGTCATCCACGTATTAGAAGAAGAAAGAAAAATGACGGTACGTTTTTTATTATGATATTCTTAAAAACACGGCATGTGGCATGTTCTTAATAAATATAATTATGTTTGTTACATGTTTATTTATTTGCAAATATTTATATTGATTTAAATAACTTTGAATTTTATTATTTTTCCATGTCAATATCTATCAAGTACATGTGGCTATAAATATCTTGAAAATATTATTATGTCGTCAAAGTTATGAGAAAATTTCTTTATTTTTTTTAATATAAATTTCTATCATAGGTGAAGAAATCGAACATTATATTTTTAAAATTTAGATATTACATGTCACTATTAAAAAACCTTAGTGGAAGCATAAAATAACATCAATGTGAAATTATTTTAATATGATTTTTTAATATATATTTGATCACTAAAATTCTGCAGTGTATTTAGATTAGTATAGTACGAGTTTTAGAGGCTGTTTTGTCCGCTGCGAAAGGATAAAATGCAATATAAAATCAGTACATTATATTTGAAATATATTGAATTTATTTGAATGATTATAAAAGAAATGACAATCATTATTATTTTTTACTCGAAGTAAAATACATGCAGCATAAAGTCCAAATATAGTGGTGGTCTGGTTGACAGTGATTGTGGTGGTTGGTGATGAGGCAGTGGTGGCTAATGGCGATTGGCAAGTCACTGACGACAAGCGGTGATAATGACAATAAATTTATCATATATGAAAAAATTCAAATCAAATGAATTTGAAATACACATAGGGGTTATTTGGTTGCATGTAAATGGAGTATAAAGTATTTCAAATGCAAGGGTTTTGAGAGTGATATTTAGTTTGAAGTAAAATAAATTCGGTGTAAAATTTTAATACATTTGAAATTCACAATCTAGTTCATTTTGTGTGTATTTGTAATTCCTCTTATTTGGGTGAGCTCCAAATACGTCAAAATTTCATTGCAATTATCGCTGCCTGCTACCACCATGTGCCAGTCGCCAGCCATTGTCCACCATTGCCTGCCACCAACGACCAGCATTGTTGTCGACCGCCACTGTTGGCAGTCGCAGCCCTCCATCGTTGCCGACTACCACAGTCACCACCCACCATCGGTAGCGGCTGACCACTGGAGGTGCCGCCCTCCATTGTAGCCTGCTATCAAGCATGCCACCGGAATCTATCGACGCCAGCCGTCACCGTCGTAACAACCCAAAAATGACTTTGAAATGAAATTATTTGAAAATTTTGAATTTCTGCATGGAGCGCCATGGAACTACACTTGCGAGCACAACAACACTAGTAAGAGCTACATGGTGGCACCGTGTCGTTGATGTTCTTATAATTTTTGGAAAAATTCAATGCATCAATGCCAGTGTGTTTGAGTGCAACGGCACTGGGACTAGGCTTACAACACTACGGTGTTGTGATGCTTGAGCGTCGGGGCGCTAGGCTATGAACTGTATTTTTATATATATATATTAAACTCCATAAAACCTAATCACTAAGCCCTTCTCCTCTTCATTCATGGCGCCTTGCCATGTAAGAAGAGGAAGAAAGGGAGAGGAGAGAGAAAGCTTCTTTTGATTTTTTTCGTCAATTTCCTCAGTAAAAATCCTCTAATCATTGTAAGTAACCCAAATCCATTTTTATTTTCAATGGTTTTGTGTTTACTTATTTAACTCCCTCGAGAAGTGATAAAAACATATTTTTCTTTGGTTTATCAAATTTTTACTTTGTAACTTTTTGTGTATGATAAATATTAATTTTATTGGCATTTTGATATTAATTTTATTAAATTTCACCGGCTATATTGACTGTTATAATTTTCTAAGTGATTTGCCTAATTTATTGAATTGCATGTAATAATGAAATTGAAGCTTAAATTGATTTACATGACACATTTGCTTAGTAGTAAATTAGGATTTTGATATGCAACTAACTAGAATATTGGCATGCACGTCATAGTAGTGTATATGCATTTTATATGATTATTGAATATTATGTAAATGAAATAACTGATACATGATGAACATTCATATAGTCATTACATATAAGTAAGGATGGTTGGCTGCTAATATTATAATTAATATGGGTTGACTATTAAAATAATAATACACTGTGCAAGAGGATGGGGCGATGAGATTTTTCCTAAAGATGATTTGTTATGTTATCTTAGTTGTAGAATATAATTGATGACTGATTACGCCAACGGTTAGAAAGTGATGGCTATTTATAGATTATTGAAAGTCACATGTAATGATAATTGAGTTAACGAATAATTGTTAAGATTGATGGATGATAGATAGAAAGATGGAAATACTTATCAAAGATGGATGTCCTACCTTTATCGACTATATTACGTTGATAACATACATAATAATAGATAAATAACTAATGATTAGAACTATATGAGATGGATCATTGATTAAGGCATGCATTATTCATGTTCATGCATATTATTATATCATTCATGGTTTCATGGACTACAACATGCAATAATGATACATGACATACTTATATGACACATGTACATTCATAATTCATCTCACTGGTAGAAGAATATATTGAATGATTGTCGTATCGATGTATTATTTCCTACTGTATTGCTTAATTGATTATTGACACATTTACTTCCTCTCACATGTTATTGAATTAAGGATTCAAGAGTAATGATTCTTGTTTTTAATTACTGGTCATATTGACTTGTACTATTGATGATTGATTATTGATTATATTAACAACTAGTTATTATATTAACTGAGATGAGCACGTATATTATTTTTTCGAATATTGCATTGAAAGTTTTAGTGAGTTTTGGGTTCCTATTGAGCTTTGTAAGCTCAATATATAATTTTATTGATTTCAGGTCAGGAAAGGGGTCAGGACTCTATGGAGTGAGGCTGATTGATATCTCCAAAATTTTCTTTTGACAGTCATGTATTTTGTTTATTGTTTTATATTTAGGAACTTGTGATGAATTATTGATTGTAATGATTTACTGGTTATTATAAAAGAGATTTTGATGAATGAATATAGTGAAAGATTTTAATATATATGATGTTTAGTTATTTTTGCTAGACATATTGATTCATATTGATAATTTTATAGAGGCTTTGGTAAATAATTAAAAGATAAAATAAACAATTCTTTCCATTTTGATCTTGGCGCATGTCAACCATTGCTAGCCGCCACAATGCATACACCACTACCGATCATTGCCACTATCTACCACCTACTATTCCCCTCTTTGCACTTTACATTGCATTCATTTTACTTCAAATCAAATTTAAAAAAAAATAATCTCATGCATTCATTTTTTATGGTGCATTTCAAATATATCAAAATTTCACTCTACATTCACGCATTGTTTAGGATAGATTTTACCCAATTTTTTTTCATTGCATCAAAATTTTTTTTATATTAAAAAGCATCTTCAAAAAATAATAAAAAAAATGTTTTCTAAAACGAAATCTTAATTTACTTTAAATTAAATATTAATTTTTTTAAGCTCCTATGTTTAAAATACTTTATACTTATTTTCATTCAAATCTAACAGTCTCTTAATATGAATTAGCGCATAATTATTCAGTAGTAGCATTCAACTATCATTAATTTATAATATATAATTTTGAATTTATTTATTTATTCAAATATTTGGTGGAGCTCTCAAATTATTTTCATCAATACACGAGCTACGGCACGCTCGTAGAGGTCCGTTCGCGGTGTGAAACGCATTGCCGTGCAGCAAAACACGAACCAAACCGTTGCATCATTGGTGATGTCATCAAACTAACGGAGCCTCAGTGAGCAAATGGCAACCGAAGGGAAATCGCCACGTGGCATCTTTAAGACCATTTGCGTTATTTGCCTTCGAAAGAATACCATCTGTTTGGTCTCTCACCTTCCACTCAAATCTAATATACATCCACTTAATAATAAAATATTTATTTTTTGGTATTTACATAATAGCACTCACAAATCTATAATTTATATATTTAAATTTTATTATTTATTCTTTATTATTTAAATTCTATATTGATAATGAATGTGAGAAAGTTATGGAATTTCATCTATGAGAGGCTTTAACTATTGTCATATATTTCTCCACTTCAACCATTCAAATTAGTATTTCTATCTATTTCTTTGAATAATTGATCCAAGATATTTAAAATGTATACTCTTATTAATGACTTGATCACCCAAAAAATTATTATTGCTAAAATTATATTCCATATATTCAAACGAAAGTCTTTAGACTTTAAGGTTGACCTCCATAATTCAAGTTTAGCTTGAACTCTCTCTCTAGTCCTGTCAACAAAAAA
>NW_021319099.1:1758167-1788220 GCF_001605985.2 Dendrobium catenatum | reverse complement strand
CAATCGGGTCAAAGGGTTAATCCAACCCCGTCTAATTTTTGAAAACAATCCAAAATGTTGAACACAAACCTGACCCGTTTCGGTCGGGTTGACCCTAGCCCGAAAATTATTGATCGGGTTCGAGTCGAGTCTTTTCAGGTGTCCTAAATATTGACACCCCTAAAGAGAATTAAGAACCAAAGCAGAACATAAATAACAAAAGCTCGAATCAAACATGACAGAACTTGAATCAATGGTAAAATAAATAACTCAAAATGAACACTCACATACTCGCTTGCTCAGTTCATTTGCACCCTAATTGAATGCTACTGTTGAGTATTATTGCGAGAGGGAAAAATTTTTTCCGCGGTCCTTTCTGGCGTTCGCATTAATCCGATGATATAGCCGCCGAAAAAAAAAATATTAAAAAAAACCCAGCTGCCCTCCCTTCGGCTTCCCGGTGGCCTTCCCACTCTGACCAGACAGCCTCTCTGCCCGGCGACGTACTGTGGATTCGAGCTCCTCCGTTGAAAATTCAATGACTCAACTGTTTTGCCAAGAAGGAAAATGTGTTACACAAATACCCTTTTTTATTTAAGCTATAATTATATTAAATTTAAATTTAAAATAATTAAACTAAAAAAATTAAATATAATTAATACTTAATTAAAATAAATTTTAAACTATAAAAAAAGTTAAATTAATAATCAATTTAAAATGAGAATTAAAATATATAATAATTAAGATGAAAATAATAATAATAAATGTATTAAAATGAAGTATTAAATTAACAAAATATTAAAGCACCTGAAAAGTCTTGGAAAGGCGACCGAAAGTCCGGCGCAATAAAGCAACGGAAAACATCTCAAGAAAGGCTTTATCATATTTCGTTTAAAACTGCCGGAAAATCCTCCTGAATGAATGATGTTTCTATAGTGTATTTACCCCTTTAGTCTTCTCTCTCTACAACTAAAACATTGTATTGTCCAAGTAGAAGGTGGATTTAGACTCAAATGGAAAAGCCTATAATAAATAAAATCAAAGATGACGAGGTCACCCCCACCCCAACAAACCAATAACCCCTAAAATTTATTTACAAACGTCCATAAAACTCAAAATCATTTCAAATATATTACATTTTATATTATGTACCCAAAAAAATACAAATAGCCCCTAAAATTATTTTACAACCATCCGTATAACTCAAAACCATTTCAATATATTACATCAAATAGAAGAATTTTAATGATCAAATTTAAATTAAAATAATTTCATATTCATATTTTACTAATTTCCATTAGGTTTTGTAGCCGTTGGACATAATATTTAAAAAATTTTAAAATAAAAGGTTCGATTAATCATCTATGATAGGAATTTATATTAAAAAAGAAGAATATTTCTGTAAACTTTCAACGACACTAATAATAATTTTCAATATATTTTATAGCCACATGTAATTGATTGATAATGACATGCAAAATAATAAATTCAAGAATATTTAAATAAAATATAAATATTTGCAATGAATATACATGTCACAAAGAAACATGCCACCTGCTCATTTTTTAGAAGATATCAAATAGGAGCATACTGGTCATTTGTTTTCGTTAGTTTACACGTGATGGTCTATAATTTGGTTAAGAGGGGAGGGTATATATAAAAAATAAATTTTTATTTTTAATTATTATTATTAAAATAGAAGTATAATTAATCTTCTCTATTTTTTTTATCATTCCCACATATTTATGACTTGTATTAAATAAATTACCCTGGATATTATAATTAAATATTTATCATGATAAATTGAAATTTTAAAAATTTATTTCTAATTTAAGTTGATCAAAGCTAGATATATTTAATTATGCCTCTGCATGAGCAAAATTAGTTAATTTTAATACATTATTATTGCATGCATCAGTCTATCATAATCAAAAGACCGTAGAGAATACCTATATAGTCATAAAATATTTATTTGAATAAAATTCAAATAAAATAATTATTTTATGATGAAATAATTAATATATTTATTTGAAATATATTTTATGACTTTAGTTGATCTTAGCACCCCAAATGAAAATGAATATTTTATTTTTATCGACGTATTAGTAAAACCCAAGTTAGAGAGACTTAAAAAAAAAAGTGAAAAACTGTTGGACATGATATTCAACAGAGGTGTGAAAATGCTAGAAGATGAAGAATTCTATCTTACTAAACTTTTTAATATTATTTGAAAACTTAAAAAAAATATCAAATGATGTGAACGAGTATGTTGTTTTCTTATTTTTAAGAATAATATGAGCACAAGAGTGTCTGAAGTATAAATAAATTAAGTTAATGTGTCATATTTTAAAACTATGGGAGAGAGTTTGAGCATAGTTACGCCTGATACTAACATTTCTCAAAATAATTTGATTCATGCGAGTAGTCTACTATGGAAGCTATAAATTTATGATAGGTTTGAGGAAGTATAGAGATGATACGTCATGCGAAAATTAACTTATCGGCACGAATCTCGAGCAAAAATCAAAGTGAAACTCAAAAATTAAATCCGAAGCACCTGAACTCCATTTCCAGCACTTATAGTCAAACTGAGCCAGCTCGGAAAATACAATCCAACGACACCAAATCAACCCCAATCCGAGCCCAAAATGGGTCCCGAATTCATGGACCCGAAGCCCTGTTGAAGGTTCGAAACCCCAAATTGAGTTACCAAACGTCTCCCATTTTAACGAGCTTATACTCGAATCGAACGGCTCGACGAGGACGAGCCAACGAGCCCAAGATACATAATCCGATACACTAAGGCTTCAAATGTCCAACTAAACATGCACATCGTAGGATTCAATATTCGACCGTCCATTCGACAGCTTCCTATCGCCCTAATCACGCCTATTTTACGGTCATGCCACTCCAAGAAAATCTATAAATAGAGCCCCCATTTCTCATGAGAGGGCCGAAGCAAGAAGGGAAAAGAAAGAAGGAGAAGCCTCCTCGACGACAACCCGACCACCGTCGGACCACACAGAGCCCGCGAACCCAACCCGGACCAACCGCGAAGAAAGCACCGCCGGGACACCGCCGGACCCTTGCAGAACCTCGCTCGGACCACCACAAAACCTCGCCGGACCACCACCTTAAGCCACGTTCATCCCCGACGTCACTGAACCAAAGAAACCCGCGTCTTGTTCCAAGCCCGACACTCGATCCCTACATCCTGCCAAAGACCCGTACTCTTGGTTTCAAGGCCTGACACTCAGTCCCTACTTCCCTACAAAGAAACCCGACGTCTTAAATTCAAGCCCGAACGTTAAGTCCCTTACTCCTCTGAAGACCCGACGTTCTGCGAAGACCCTGACGTCCTGCTTAGACCGACTCCACTCAAGCCAGACCATCAAACATGCCGACTTCCAGTGACACTAGGACTAACACCTGACTCCTTAATCGTCCACCGCCTACGGTCCTTCAGGCTTCCATCGCCTACTACGGTCCCGTCCGAACCCTCCCATCACCAGACAAACGGCTTTCAGACCCCAGTCTCCCTACCGCCTATCGGCCTTAGGCTTCATCAGCCGCCTACGGCCGTCGATCTCCATCCACCAGACAACGGTCTTTCAACCCACAGTCGCCACCCCACGGTCCTTCGCCTTCGTCGCCTACTATCTCCTTCCGACCTCCATCAATAGACAACCGTCTTTTGACCCGTCTCCTGCCGACTACGGTCTCCGGCTGACTATATGGTCTTCCTGCGACCACGTCTCCTGCCGACTACTCTCCTTCCGACTATGCCTCGGCCGACTACGGTCTCCTGCCGACTTACCGTCTCCTGCGACTACGGCTCTCCGGCCGACTACGGTCTCCTGCCGGACTCGTTCGGCGACTATGGTCTCCGGCCGACTACGTCCCTGCGCGACTACGGTCTGCCGCCGACTACGCTGCCTGCCGAACTACGGTCTCCTGCGGACTATGGTCTCCCGGCCGCTTACCGTCTCCTGCCGACCTACGTCTCCTTCACGACTACGTCTCCGGCCACTACGTTCCGTCGACACGGTCTCGGCCGACTATGTCTGCCGGCGACTACGCTCGCCTGCGAACTACGGTCTCCTGCCGACTACGGTCTCCTGCCGACTACAGTTTCTTCAGCCCTTTGCGCCTACTTATGTCCTTCGGACCTCCATCAACAGACAAAACGGTCTTTCTGACCAGGTCTCCTGCCGACTCTACCAGTTCTCGCTGCCGACCAACGTCCTTCAGGCCAGACAAACCGTATATGTAAACTCTTACCAGTAAATGCAACTAATGATGTAGCATTTGCTTACATCTAATCCAAGGCCTTCTCCCAAGAAGGGCCTTTTTGTAATCGACTACAAATACTAAGATGGATTCATTCAAACTGGCAGCCCGTCGTGTTTTCCCCCTTTTTTCAGGGTTTTCCACTAAAAACTTTGGTGTCTCTTAGAACGCTACACCCTCTCACTATATCTGCTTTGTGTACTGGATCTTCATAATATCTAAGACGTGTAAAACTAAATATTCATCTACCGCCGCGAATATTCCAGGACGCAACAGTTTCGCCGTCTGTGGAAATGATTCCGACTGGGGCAACTTTTCTCAATCTCCAAAAGATGCCTATCAAAACTTCCTGAACATCAGTCACTTGTTGCACAAAATGCGGACTGGGGGAAACTTTGACCCAATTCTGTCAAAAAGATCCTTAAATACCTTGCTCAAAACATCAAGGATGATAATTTCAGAAAAATCCAAAGCAAATGCAATGATACTTTCATCACTTCTAAGAGTTTCATGCAGTCCCGTTACAGGAACTCATACTCCTGAACAAAGGTCCTGATCTCAACCTCAAAAAGGTGAGTAATGTCTAAAGATAGACCCCCATTATCTTGATTCGCGGATTACGCGATCGCCCCCTTCCCAATCAAAGCAAGAATCGATCCCAGGGGGATCCGATTCGACCTCTTCCCACACAGGTAACGTCATCGAGCCAGGGCTCCACATACAACTCGAGAAGTTCTAACATCCTTATATTCTCGCCCGACCTTCCACACAGTTAACGTCGTCGAGCAGGGCTCCGGCATAAACAACCTCGCGAAAGGTCGTCGACATCACTTAATGGATTCTCCCGGCCTCCCACACAGTTAAACCTAACGTCGAGCCAGGCTCCCGGCAGTACAAACCCCCGGAAAGTCTCACACCTTAGTGGAGTTCTCCCGCGCTCTTCCACACAGAGTTAACGGTCGTCGGAGCAGGCTCCGGCATCAAACCTCGAAAGTCTCACATCCTTTTAATGATCTCCCGCGCCTCTTCACACACAGTCGTTAACGTCGTCGAGCATTGTCCGGCATACAACCTCGAAAGTCTCACATTCCCTTGTGGATTCTCCCGACCTCTTCCCACACAGGTTAACGTCCGTCCGAGCAAAAGGCTCCCGACATACAACCTCAGAAAGGTCTCACATCCTTGGATGGATTCTCCCGAACCTCTTCCACACAGTAACGCATCGAGCAGGGCTCCACATACAACCCGAAAAGTGCTCACATCCTTATGGATTCCTCCGACCTCTTCCACAAAGGTTGAACGTCGTCGAGCAAGGCTCCGACATACAACCTCCGGAAAGCTCACATCCTTGGTGGATTCTCCCGACCTCTTCCACACAGTGTTTAACGGTCGTCGAGCAAAGGCTCTGAACTTAACAACCTCGGAGAAGGTGCTCACAGTCCTTGGTGGATTCTCCCGACCTTCTCCACACAGTTAACGTCGTCGAGCAGGCTCACATACAACCTCGAAAGGTTACATCCTTAGTGGATTTCTCCCGACCTCTTCCACACAGAGTTAACTCGGCGAGCGAGGGCTCCGCATACAACCCGGAAAAGTCTACATCATGGTTAACGTCGCCAGAATTCATCAATGGACTTCTATCTGACTTCTCCACAGATTTTAAAATTCTACACATTTTGAATTTTCCTATCGCTGAACTTTGCTTGCAGACTTTCGACGACCTAATACTTTGCACCGGAATTCTTCCTATTGTCTGGACTAATACCCCGCGTTTGGACTTTGCTCCTCAATGG
Organism: Dendrobium catenatum; assembly: GCF_001605985.2. Lineage (NCBI taxonomy): Eukaryota > Viridiplantae > Streptophyta > Magnoliopsida > Asparagales > Orchidaceae > Dendrobium > Dendrobium catenatum. The sequence goes on along the minus strand of NW_021319099.1, from coordinate 1,782,158 downwards.
ACTTCTCGCTGTGACGTCGGACTTCTGTCGTCAGCAGACTTCTTACCTGACGTAGACTGCTGCTAGTCAGAGGACTGCTACATGGACGCGGACTTCACCTTGTCATCAAAAACTTCTGCTTGTCAGTGGACTTCTAACTCGTCGCCCGGACTTCTGCCCTTCCGATGAAACTTTCATCGGTCTGTCGGCCAGAGGCCGTTACTTCTACACGACGTCGGATTTCACCTTGTCGTCAAACTTCTGCTCACACGGAACTTCTACTCGTCGCGTCAGACTTCGTGCCTGTGACGAACTTTCATCGGTCTTCTGCCAGAGCCCATACTTCTACCCGACGTCGAAACTCTGCTCGTCAGCAGACTTCTGCCCGACGTCAACTTCTGCGCACAGATCTTCTGCCTGACGTCGGACTTCTGCTCTGTCAGTGGACTTCTCCCCGTCGTAATTCATGCTCATCACGACTCTACTCGGTCGTCAGACTTCTGCCTGATCGACGAACTTTCATCGATCGTTCTGCCAGGAGGCCATACTCTACCCGACGTTCGAAACTTCTGCTCTGTCAGCGGACTTCTCCCCGTCTAGACTTCTGCTCTCAGCGACTTCTGCCCGTCGAAAACTTCAGTCGGTCTTCTTCCAGAGGCCGTACTTCTAAACCGACGTCGGATTTCACCCTTGTCGTCAACTTCTGCCTCGTCAGCGGACTCTAACCTCCGTCGTGGACTTCGCGTTCGATTGAACTTTCATCGGCTTCTGCCAGAGCCTGTACTGTTCTACACGACGTCGATTTCACACTGTCAGTCGAACTTCTGCTCGTCAGCGGACTTCTACTCGTCGTCGACTGTCGCCCTTCGATGAACTTGTCATCGTCTTCTGCAGAGCTGTTACTGTCTACACGACGTCGGATTTCACCTTGTCGTTCGAACTTCTTCTCATCAGCAGACTTCTACTCGTCGTCAGACTTCTGCCTGCGTATAACTTTTATCGGCTTCTGCCAGAGGCCATACTTCTACACGACGTCGGACTTTCTCCCTGTCGTCGGACTTCTGCTCGTGTCATGCACTTCTACTCGTCCACCGGACTCTGCCCAGTCCGACGAACCTTTGTCCCCGTCTTCTACCCGACGCCTTGCAGCCTATCTACCCACTTCGTACTTCTACCGGATGTCAACTTCGCCCCAGGTTGAATAGAATTTCGCCGGTCTTCTGCCTACGTTGTATGTCTACCGACGTTAAATTCCTACCTGGTCATCAATACTTCTCCCCGCACGCTGACTTTACTCATTGACGCGGACTTTCATCGGTCTTCCTACTCACGTCGAACTCGTGCATATCGCCGGACATTCATCGGCTTTTACATGTCGTTGAGATGTCACTCGTCGTCGTACTTCTCCAACCTTCGTTGGACTTCTGTTTCGTTTGTCAACCTCCCTCCTTACAACGTCTCTCTACCTCCATCCCAACCAACTAACATCAGAACTCCGCAATATTTCTCTCGAAGAATAGAGGGAGAAGGGGAAATCTCCGGACTTCCTGCCAAGAGAGGGCCCTCGAAAAATCGAGGAAGGCCTCAATAGAAAGGACAGAGGAGAAGAGAAGAGGGGAAATCTTCCGAAACTTCCTTGCCAAGAAGGCTCAAAAAATCGAGGAAAGCCTTCAATTAGAAAGGACGAAGGGAAGAGAAGAGGGAAATCTCCGAACTTCCTTCCAAGAGAGGGGCCTCGAAAAATCGAGGAAGCCTCAATAGAAAGGACAGAGGAGAAGAGAAGGGGGAAATGCTCCGAATTTCCTTGCCAAGAGAGGGCCTCCGAAAAATCGACGGGAAGGCCTCAATAGAAAGGGGACAGAGGAGAAGAAGGAGGAAATCTCCCGAACTTCCTTTGCCAATGAGAGGGCCTCCGAAAAATCGAGGGAAAGCCTCAATAGAAAGACAGAGGAGAAGAAAGGAGGGAATATCTCCGAACTTCCGCCAAGAAGAGGGCCTCGAAAATCCGAGGGAAGCCTCAATAGAAAGGACAGATGAGAAGAGAAGGAGGGGAAATCTCCGAAACTTCGCTTGCCAAGAGAGGGGCCTCGAAAAATCGAGGGAAGGCTCAATAGAAAGAAGCAGAGGAGACAGAAGAAGAAAAGAAAAAAAAGAAGAAGAGAAGAAAGAAAGAAAGAGAGAAAAAGAAGAGATGGAGAAGAGAAAAGAAAGGACAATTTTCTAAAGGCCTAAGAGGCCTATTATACTTTTTGGAGATAGAATGAAGAAGTTTCTAAGTTCCCTAGGAATTTTTTAAATCTTTCAAATTTTTCCCGATTTTTTCGAAATTTTTAGAATTTTTTATTTTTTTGTGGAATTTATTGCCCCACACGCCCCAATTAAAAAAAAAAAAAAAATTGAAATTTCGCGCCAGCAACTGCCCGGCCAAAGCCGCGCGCCCAGGAGGCGCACCGTTCGCGCGGCGGCGCTCGCCGCGCGCCAGAGAGAGGGCAGCAAGCCGGCCGCCGGCCGGCCGGCCGGTTCGGCCGTCAAGTGTTTTCGGGCTCCCCGGATTTTGGCCCGATGGAAAAATTTGAACATTTTGGGGGTGCCGCCGGAACCCACGTTTTTCGCGTTCCCGGACCTCAATGTTACACTTTCGGCACTCAACGGGGCCTCTACGCATCAAGTCGACGCGAAGCCCATTAATTTCGGAAAACGCAATTTTGCGAGTTCGCAAGTATAAAAATTGTCGGAACAAGTATTTTCGGACTCCTAGAAGCTTCGACGTCCGAAAATGGGTGCAAACTGATACGTCAGTGCGAAAATTAACTTTGATCGGCACGAATCTCGAGGCAGAAAATCAAGTTGGAAACTTCAAAAATAAATCCCGGAAGCACCTGAAACTCCCGATTTCAGCGAGCTGTACAGTCAAACTGAGCATCTCTGAAATACGAATCCAACGACACCCAAAATTCAAACCCAATCCGAGCCCAAATGGTCCGAAATCATGGACCCCGAACCCTGTGGAAGGTTCAAACCGCGCCAATTTTTGATGGTTACCAAAACGTCATCCGGATTTAACGAGCTTATACTCGAATCGAACGGCTCGACGAGAGCGAGTCCAACGAGCCCAGATCACATAATTCCGATATCACTAGCTTTCAAAGTCCAACAACTATGCACCGAATCGTAAGTGATTCAAATATCGAACTGCGTCCCGATTCCGAGCCACCTTCTAAATTCGCCCCTGATATCACGCCTATTTACGGGTCATGCCACTCCAGAAAAAATCATAAATAAGCCCTCATTTCTCATGAGAGGGAGCGAAGCAAAGAGGAAAGAGGAAGAGAAGAGAAGCTCCCCCTCGACACATAACCGGACCACCGTCGGGACCACCACAGATCAGCACTCTGCCCGGACCCACCGCCGGACCACCGCAGAAGCACCGCCGGACCACCGCCGGACCGCTCAAACCTCGCCGACCACCACAAAACCTCGCCGACCACCACCTTAAGGCCCGAGCGTGTTCATCCCGCGATCGTCCTGCCAAAAGACCCGTACATCTTGTTCAAGGGCCGACATCCAGTTCCCACACCTTGCCAAAGACCCGACGTCTTGTTCGAAGGTGCCTGACACTTAGTCCCTACTTCCTACAAAAGCCCGACGTCTTATCAAGGCCACGTTAATCCTTACGTCCTTGCTGAAGAGCCCGAACTTCTTGCCTGAAGACCTGGAACGTCTCCTGCTTAAGATCCCGACGTCCCTACTCAAGCCAGCCATCAAAGACATTCCGATCTTCAATTACAACTGCGGACTAACACCTGACTCCTTATCTCCTACCGCCTACGCGCCTTCAGGCCTGGCATCGCCTACTACGGTCCGTCCGACCTCCGATCACCAGACAACGGTCTTCAGACCCCAGTCTTCTACCGCCTACGTCCTTCAGGCCTTCATCGGCCTGCTACGGTCCGTCCATCCTCCATCACCAGACAACGGTCTTTCAGACCCCAGTCTCTACCGCCTACCGGTCCTTCAGGCTTCCGCCTACTATGTCCTTCCGACCTCCATCAACAGACAACGGTCTTTTTGAGCCCCGTCTCCTCGCTGACTTACGGTTTTCCCGGTCCGACTATGGTGCTCCTAGACCGACACCGGTCTTCCTGCCGACTACGTGTCTCCTTCCGACTATGGCCCTCCGCACTTACGGTCTCCCTGCCGACTACGGTAACTCCTTCGGACTACGGTGCTCCGGCCGACTACGGTCTCCTGCCGACTACTGGTCTTCCGCCGACTATTGGTCTCGGCCGACTACGTCTCCTGCGACTACGTCTCGCGACTACGTTCTCCTTACCGACTTACGTCTTCCTCGGACTACCGGTCTCCTGGCCGACTACGTCTCCTTGCCGACTACGGTCTCCTTCCGGACTACGGTCTCCGGCGACTACGGTCTCCTGTCGACTACGGTCTCAACGGCCGACTATGGTCTACCCGGCCGACTACGGTCTCTCTGCCAGACTACGGTCTCCTGCGACTACGGTCGCCTGCCGACTACAAGTTCTTCAGGCCTTCTGTCCGCCATTATGGTCCTTTCGGAACTCCATCAACAGACAACGGTGCTTTCATACCCCAGGTCTCCTGCCGAACTCCAAGTCTCCTTGCCGACCACGCGTCCTTTCAGCCAGAACAAAACCTGACATTTACACTTTTACCATGATAATGCCAATCTATATGATGTACATTGCTTACATCAATCCAAGCCTTCTCCCAAGAAGGGCCTCATTTGTAAGTCGACCTACAAATACTAGTGAGTTCATTCAAAACTGGGCCAGGCCCCGTGGTTTTCCCCTTTTCAGGGGTTTTCCACGTAAAAACTTGGTGGTCTCTTTGAGAACGCTACACCCTCTCCACTATCTGCTTGTGTACTGGATCTTGTAATATCTAAGACGTTAAACTAAATATTTCTCTACCGCCCGGCGATATTCCAGGACGGCAACAAGAGAGAATAAGGAGATCCTATATATGATATTTAGTTGATTTAAGAGAGCCTATTATGAAGTTCTAACGAGAAGTGCCCAAATGAAGAGTTCTAGAAAAAGAAAAAGGGTTAATATGTTTTTTTTAATTTCATTAGATTACATCGAAGATCAACTGAAGCTCATATATTTTTTTACTTCAGCAGAATGTTCTCAGTAGAAATTCGCAATAGTTAGTATCCATGTTGTTTGCCTTTTGTTGATGATATTCCCCCCCCCCCCCCCCCCCCCTGCGCTGCCTGAACAAAATTTCTGGCTCCGACACTGCGACGATGCTGCAGTGGCTGGCGTCGATATTGGTCGAAGGCATTAGCTAGCGGCAACGAGCGGTGGATGGTGACAAGACTGATTATTTTATTGTATATTTAAAAATCATTCCAATTAGACGAATTCTAAATACATTAAATTTGTATTTAAATAATACATTTTAAATAAAAAAATTATATAAGATGTATTTTACTTCAAACTAAATATCAATTTTCTCAAACTTCTATATTTAAAATATTTTACACCCAATTTACTCCAAATCAAAAATCAAACAGCCATATAGGGGTCATTTGGGAAAATTTTGTTGCGATGTTTTATAATAATTTTGCAGTTAAGAAATTTATTAAAAATAATATAATTAGTACATAATACTCAGCAATAGCATTCAATTAGGGCTGCAAATGAACCGAGCCAAGCCGAGTATGCGAGTGTTCATGTTTGAGTTCGTTTATTATTACCTTGTTCAAGTTCAGTTCATGTTTGATTCGAGTTTTATTATCTATGTTCATATTTGGTTCATTTAATTTATTTAGGGGTGTCAATATTTGACACGACCCGAAACCCGACTCGAACTCGACCCGAAAAATTTGGGTTAGGGTCAACCCGAACCCGAAACGGGTCAGGTTCGTGTTCAACATTTTGACCCGTTTCAAAAATTGGGCCGAGTTCAGATTAACCCTTTGACCCGAAATTGACCCATTTTTTACCCGAAAACCCAATTTTGACCCAACAACCATAGATTGACCTGATTTTGACCCGTTTTTACCCGAAAAAGAGGAATAGACCCATTTTTTACCCAAAAAAAGAGGATATATACCCATTTTTTATTTGAAAACTAGCATTTTTTTGTTGGAAACGGGTCATTCGGGTCGTGTCGGGTTGACCCGGACCCGAAGCGGGTTGGGTTATGGTAAGGAAAGTTGACCCATCTTCAAAAATGGGTCGGGTTCGGATTGACCCGAATAGTGCCGGATCAGTTTTGGGTTCAACCCAAACCTGACCTGTGACCTGAAATTGACACCCCTAAATTTATCAGTGTTCATGTTCGGTTCATGTTTGGTTTGTTTAGTGCTTATCGAGCTTTAAACAAACAAACATTAACGAGCTATGTTCATGAACATATTTAACAAACAATCTATTGAACAAACAAATCTTAAATTTGGTCATAGACATCTTAAACAAATAATCTAGCAAACATGGATAAATGTAAAATGTCTCTTGTTCATGAACAAATTCATTATGTTATAATAAATTTAAAATATTTATATTATGAATATTTATCAATTTTATAATTAAATATTATTCAAAATTTTATCAAGTTTATTCACAAGCTCAGAATCAAACACGTATCGAGCTTCTTATCGAGATTAATGTCTAGCTTGTTCATGAGCTTCAAACGATATTGTTTATGAATATAAATGAACCGAACACATAAGTGTTCAAACTTGTTTATTTAAGGATCGAGTATTTAAAATGATATTCAAATTTGTTTGTTTAGTTAGTTAAACAATCACAATCCAACTTTAATCAAACCGAGCAACGAGTAGCTCATCAAACATTTGGTTCGCTTGCAGCCCTACATTCAATTGTCCATAAATTGAAATATTTTTTTTTATATATTTATTTATTTATTTGTGGTGCTCACAACTTATTTTCTTGACATACACGCGGCAGGACACGCGGTGCATGAGTCGTAGAGGTTATTTTTGCGGTGTGAAACGCACTGCCGTGCACCAATCAATCCATTGCATCATTGGTGAGGTCATCAACATGAACGGAACCTCAGTGGAGAAAATGGCAACAGAAGGGAAAGCGCCACGTGGCATTCTTAAGACCATCTGCGTGGCTTGCCTTCCAATCATTCAATAAATACAACGCACCTATCTTTCTTAGCTTTGTCTCTCATCTTCCAATCAAATCTAATAACCTTCCAATCAAATCTAACAAGATATTTTTTTAGGATTTACATAATAGCACTCACCAATCTAGAATTTGCATGTTGAGTATTTAAATTTTATTTTTTAATAAAATGTAATTCATACGTAATCATAAAATTATCTTGAGCGGGCACGAATCTCAAAGCAAAAAACTAGTCAGAAACTTCAAAAATCAAATCCGGGATCATCTGAACTCCGATTTCAACAAACTTATAATCGAACTGATCGTATCGGAAATACGAACCCAACGACACCAAATTCAACTCAATCCGAGCCCAAATGGGTCTGAATCGAAGACTCGAAGCACTGTTGGAAGGTTCGAATCACAAATTGGGTTACCAAACTGTTTCCGATTTTAACGAGCTTATATTCGAATCGAGCGGCTTGACGAGACGAATCCAACGAGCCCAAGATCGCCAAATTCCGACATCAGTAAGACCTTCAAATGTCCAACGAATGGTGCACGATCAAGGGATTCAATATCAGCCGTCCATTCAAACCACTCCCGATTTGCCCCTGGTCTCTCTTCTATTTACGAGCTATGCCACTCTAGAAAAACTATAAATAGAGCCCTCATTCTTCATAAGGGGGGACTCAAGAAAAGAGAAGAGAGAATGAGGAGAATCAGCTTCTCATCGACCACCGCAGGAGTTCTTTTCGCCGCCTGAATACGCCGGTATTATGCCGGATAATCGGGAGACGTCGGAATTCTGCATAACTTTGTAATTGAATTTCAATTCAGAATAAACTCTTTGTAATCTAATCGTCCTAACTTGTGGGACGAACCAGTCTCTTTACTTCAAACAAACACTAGTGTAATTACTTCAACTGGGCGTGGCCTCGTGGTTTTTTCCCTCTTTCGAGTTTCCACATAAAAATCCTGGTGTTTATTTTCCTTTTCTGTTTGTGTGCTGAATATTCGTACAACGCTAAGACGAAAGTATTTTAACTCTATCGCCGCGTATATTCTAGCCCGCAACATTAATATTTTGTTGATGAAGCTAATGAAATCTTGATAATGAAGAGGGAGTCAATTTTTTTTAGGGAGTCATGATGTATATCTTTGGACAAGAGAAATTTTGGGATCTTGTCGAGCAGGGCTTCAATTACAGCTCTGCACATTCTCATATGGATAGAGTTTTCATTAATAAAGATAGATGAATAAGTCGTGATATGATCTCAACATTAAGGGTTACGATATATGCGATGTAACACCTCCTTTTTTTATCCCGCGACCTCCTGCAATATCCTCAACATTTCCTTCTCCTCCTACAACTTTTACAAACCATTTATGATTTATCCATAACGAATCATACCATTATTGTTGATTACCTCTCACTTGCATATTGCTATAAAGAGTATAAAGAGAATAGTTTTTAATGTTATTTCAAATGGAACATTTTATTTGTAAATTATGAAATTAATAAGCAAATCTTATGATTTTGAGTGCTATGTATGTAAATTTCTCACTATTTTTATAAAAATAAAATATTATGACACTATATAAATATTTCATTCTATTATATTATTTTAAATAAAATATTTTATAAATGTTCTTTTATTTTTTATAAAAAAATTATAAAATTTGTGAATAATAATTCATCAAGAATTAGAATTGAAATTTTCATAAATTACCACATAACTAACTAATAAAATATCAATTTATGAGTTGGTATATTTGAATTAAGAGTAACATCATTAAATTTGAACTAAAAAGCACAAAATGTTTAAATTTTTATTGTAATAAAATTTAGAAATTATTTTATTTATCATGAGATTAATATATTATAAAATTTGATTAATTGTTATATATTATATTTATTTAAAAATAAATTTAATAATTTTAAAAACTATAATAACCAATAGTTCTCTTACGTTTCTCATAAAAAAATTAAAAAAATCTTTAGACGATCGACGACGGGCTCCACGTCTCAACACACACGCTAACTCAGAGCTTATCCCTCTGGAATGTTCACTTCTCTGCCATAAAAGCCCCCAGGCCTCTCTCCCTCCTCCTTCACCTCTCGACCAAATTCCTAATCGTCTCTCTCTTGAAACCCTAGCAATCGTTAGATGGATAAGCTCTTAGCCATGTCGATTCTCAGCGCAGGTCCAGACTACTCTGCCGGAAACTGGTGGCTCTCTCATTTGCCCGCCGGCGGCCATTTGAAGAAGAAAGAAGTGAAGAATGAGAACGAGAAGCACACGAGCGGCAACAGAAATGATTCAAATACTAATAAATATTCTCTTGGTAAGGAGAGCAAGGAGAATAAGGCCCGTTTTGGTATGGAATTTGATGGGCTTAATTGCTTTGAAACCCTCATATCCTACTGATCGCTTTCCTTCCCTTTCCCGATCTAATCTCTCATTCTTACAATGATTCATGGAATTGGGCTTTGTTGTTTACTTGTTTATGATATATAAAGGGGAGGATTCGTGCAATTTTTGTTTGTCTTTAAGCTTGATGCTAATCTTTCCATGGGTGAGATACTGAAATTGGTATCGAAGCAAGAAAGGGGGCTTTCTCTGTTGCTTTATTTGCCCTGTTGCTTAGCTCCAGATACAGCCGTGAACGATATAAACTCCAGCTGATTAGATCCTGGTTTAAAAACCAGAATCAAATTTGATCCGAGACGAGAATCATTTCACTTTTAACCAATTTTTTGCATTCTAAATTCTCCCACCAAAACAAGCGCTCGTTTATATACTGGTACTAATTTTTATAGATTGGCGCAAATAGCCACATGAATTTTTAATGAGAAAAAAAAAATCTAGAAGTGAAAAATTACATGGTGGCCCTTCTTCTAATGTGGGGTTGACAGAATTACAAAAATTTGAATCGCCATTTTGAATTGATGCCCTATGAGGGGTAAAAATATTGGAGAAATAGTGAGAGATGATGTGTATCAGTATTGGCCAATAACTAATGAAGTTGGTTTAGATGATGATGGTAGTCGAAGCCTGTTGTCAGGTGACTACAGATGTTATAATCGGTTCTCGAAAGATAGTGACAGATAGATGGCGATGATAAGTGGTGATTGAATTGATACACCATTAAAAATTTATCTTCGTCGCCAATGAATCTTGAGGTACAATTTTTAAAATTAAATCTTTTTTTTTTTTAATTTTTAAAATTAAATCTGTTATCATTCGAACGCCGATTTTAGCAAACTAATAGTTGGATGATCAAAATTAAGAACCCAACGAAACAAAACTCAACTCAATAAGAGCCCAAAAGGGGCCAAATTGAAGACCCGAAGCGCACTTGAAAGGTTCAAACTATAAATTGGATGATCAAATAGTTTCCAAACGTGACATGCTTATAGTCGAATCGAGCGGATTGATGAGACGAATCCAACGAGCCCAAGATCGCCAAATTCTGATATCATTAAGACATTCAAATGCCTAGTAAATGGTCCATAATCAAGGGGGTCAACATCGGCCATCCATTCAAACCACTCCCAATATACCCTTGATCTCCTGGCCATGTCACTTTAAGAAAATTATAAATAGATCACTCATTCTTCATTGAGGGAGGAGGGAACAAAGCGAGGAAGCAAGGAAGAGATGGAACAGAGAGAAACTAAAGTTCTCTTGCAACCACTTCTCCTCGACCACTGATCATAGCCGGATTACCACAAAAATTCTATTTGGCCACCGACTGATGACGCCGGATTTTCACCCAGCTTCCAATTATTGGTGGATGTACACCCGGCCACCGAATGACGTTGGACTTCTGCCTGGCCACCATCTAAAGTCAGAATTTCATTTGACCTTCTAACCTTTGTTGTCCACCTACAACGGTCCTTTCGACCTTTGTCACATGTCGCCTATCGATTACGGTCTTTCTGACATTCGTCGCCCGATTACAATCATTCTGACCTTCGTCGCCAAACAATAAACTTTCTTACCATTGTCACACGCCGACTACAATCCTTTTGACCTTGATCGCCATATTTAATGTCCTTCTAACCTCTGTCACCTGACAACAGTTTTTCTAACCATTGCCGACCGTCAACTACGATCCTTTCGAACCCCGCCACCCCCCCCATCTCTTTCTGACCTAGTCCTTAGGTAATTGCCCCTCGGAAATAGTAAAGAGAATTCATCATTATATTTATTAATTTGAATTCCAAAAATATCCTTACAACTTAAAAGTTTTTAATATTATGGTTGAACTTGGTCAGGGGGCACTGCCCCCTTGGATCCTCGGCATATTTGTGAAGTGCATGACGATCAAGGACATGAACAAGTAGGGGTCTAACCAAATTCGATGCAACACCAACAATTACTTATAAGTTTGACCTCCCGCCCCCTTGCAAAATTGAGGTTGGTTCCGCCCATAGCCATATTACTATCCTTCCGAGCTTCATCACGAGACACCAGTCTTTTCGACATCTGTCACTCACCGACTACGGTCTTTCCGACATCCATCACACGTCGACTATGATCCTTTTGACCCCCATCACTCGAATATGATCTTTCTAACCTCCGTCGCTCACAGATATGGTCATGCCGATTAAACAAACATGTCAAAATTGATTCTTTTAATTCCCATAATATAATGAACTCTATGTGATGTATATTTGCTACATCAAGCCATGACGCCCCCCTCAAGGAAGGGCCTCATTTATAATTGACGACAAATACTAGTAGATTCACTTAAACTGGATAAGGCCTCGTAGTTTTCCTCCTTTTTTAAGGATTTTCACGTAAAAACTCTAGCGTCTCTAATGAATGCTCAAATCTCTCTTTTACCTGATTATGTGGTGGATCTTCATACAGAGCTAGGACGTCAATACTTTATATCTCTATTGCAGCGAATATTCCAAGACACAACAGTGATAAACACTAACGATAGTCAATTTTATTGTCATAGAGCGAGTGATAACATTGTGGGTGTTGGCCTTGTTTTCATAAAAACCTTGGGTTAAAGGGTTTGACTTGGTCAAATTGACCAAGCCAAGCCCCAAGACTTTCTCCATTGTGTTCAATGAGTCAAACCAAGTTTGTTGAGCCCAGACTCAGGCCCTGGGTCAACCTAGTTGACCAAGTCAACATGGTTGACTAGGTCAACATAGGTTGACCCAAATTGACCAAAATGCACTCCATTTGATTTCAAATCCATCCCATAGCTCTCTTGGCTCAAATCTTACCTCCTTTGGAATCAGTGGGTCAAACCCAATCTATTGGGCCCAAACCCATACCCTGGGTCAACTTGGTTGAAAATGTCAACCCAGGTTGACCCACTAAACCCATTTGACCCTATTTGATTTCAAACTAAATTCCAAATTACCCTTAGACCTAACATGTTTCTAATAGTGACCTTTTGGACCCCCCCCCCCCCCCTTACCTTAGCGGATAAGGGTGACTCAGACCTTGTAAAACCCGCTAACTTAACTTATACTTTAAAGATTATTATCATAAGTATTAAAATGGATCCACAAACTAAATTAACTAAAAGTGGATCCCAATTCGTTAATAAAACTTTAATCAAATTCCCCTTTCAAACCATCAACGAATTCGAACTAACTACCCGACATATGAATTATCCAAAGCCACACAAGCCTATTACACACACATAAATTTGCTAGAGCACCACTTCTAACTTCAGGATTAGGGCCAATGATTTACTTTTTTCTATTTTCTGTAATGTGATGCGCTTTTGCATGTGGCATGTGCGTTGTTTGCTTTGATTATTCTGATTTTTTATGATGTTTGTTATGTTGTTTATTTCATTACTATACTTTCTCTTTGTGATATGGTTTGTACGATAGATCACCCATGGGTTAGGGGCGTCTTTGATATTAATTTAATTTTATGCAGGTGGTCATGCTCATACAGCATTAATAAAAGGGATAAAATAATTAAGCTTTAAGACTAATAATATTTTATACAGGTGCTTCAGAAATTGCTAAAGCCCCTTTAAAATTAAAAGAGTATGGCCAAATGTGATTGGCAATGTGTGTTTTATTTATATATATAAATTGCTTGAGATGTTTCTTTATTTAACCGCTTAGGATAACCATGCGTGAGAGTTTAGATTTTTTTAAAATGATACAATTTGTGCTATAATCGACTTGTAAAAGTCTTTTAAAAGTGAGTCATTTCAAACACTCGGTATCCAAAGAGAAAAAGAAAGGTCATTTATAGGGAATTTCTTATTCATTTGGGCACCCTTCTGTAGAACGAATCTTACGGAGGACGACAATCCACTTGAAGATGAAATGTCTGACTTTTAAGACTTACGTCATTCATTATGATTAAAATCCAGGATATTATCGGTGGGACTTGCCCACCATTACTTTTATGCAGAGTCTGAGTTGTACTTATACGGCACTTACCGTGGACTATGAACTTTCTTTTACTATGATGATTTATATTGTTGTATTTATTTTGTGTACGCAGTAAAAATTGCATGTTTTTTCTAAGTTTCTTTTTTGCATTTGTGTGGCCTGATTTCATTAGACTCTTTAGATTAAAAAAATCTTTTCTACTCAAAATTAAGAATTAATATTTAAGGAATTAAATAACATAAAAATTGAATAATTTAAGGAATAGCCATAATCATCCAATGTCGCATTCATATTAATGTATTCTCTTCTCCCTTACTATATATAAGACACTTCCCCGCCTGCGGATACAGTCCGGATAATCTAGCCTGTGAGGATGAGGTGCCGGGCCTGGGGAAGTTTAATCTTTTTTAAAAAATTATTTTTATAATCCTTTTTAAAGTTCACACATTTCTGATTTGAAAATCTTTTAACTAGCATGCATTACATTAAAAACTAATAAAAAAATTAAATTTTAATTGCATTAGCTCTAGGAACATTCACATTATATAAGTCTAAGGCCAATTAAGAACCTCTATAGATATCAGCTTTACTTTCAAAAACTCAACCTTCTACCCATCATTCTTAAAGATCAAACAACATGAATTTTTTGTGCTCAGATGGTTATTTGACATTCTTTTTTAGGCAGAATATAAGTCCAAGATACATTAGTTAGGACACGGGTGTTAGTGTTGAGTGTATAATACTAAGCCCACCCTAGATCTAGGGTTCAAGGCTACTACATTCGGTGTCTTGTAATACGCATCATCGGTGGGTAAGTCTCATTCTCTTCAGGGGCTATAAATCCTGTCTATCTGCGTCACATGGATGATGTCACTTCCATCCTTCTCTCATGTATGCTTTGGATGCATTGCTTCCTTCTTCTCCAATTTCTTCTTAGTGCCTTAGTCCCTCTGTATGTTGGTATGAACTATATATGTTGACTAAGCCCACTTGAACCCTTCTTTCCCTTTGAGTATGAAATTCCTAATCTCTGCCCTATGTACCAATCCCACATTTAGAAAGTATAATGTCAGATCATTAATCAAGAGTATTCTCGACTTCGGTCTGAGATGTAATTAACCACGGGAGATTGCGCCGTGGGAAACAGAATTTCACAACAAATAAACCCCACTCGAGCTGATGTATCGGGTGGGAGAAACCTCGTGACATTAGTCAGATTGTGCATATTATCACCCATCGAGGTGCGTTGGCGAGAGCCGCAATCCTCAATGTTTTATCGTATATATGATCTAATCTGCCCTCCCATTGGTCCGCTTTTGAAGAGTGCGGAAGCCTGCGATCATCTCATCCCTCGGTCGTATTTTGCACTTTGTCCCCCATTGAGCGGTATCCCTTTCTGAGGTCCATAGTGGGCAATGATCACTGGCATTGATTAGTGGGTGGATTTATAGGATTTTTTAAATCAAGAACTATCTTTAGTCAAGGTCTATTCAAGTGTGCAATGAAAGTCGATTAATATTTTTTTATGTAGATTTTGGTAATTTTGTTAAAACGCGAGGCGGTTTATAGGACGTTTTTAGAATGATACCACTTGATCATTCAATATAATTTTTATACTTGAGAGTTAATTAATTGCATGAAAATTGAGTGTTCTTAAAACATTAGATCTGAATCATCAAGATACATATTTTGATTATAAATTTAATGAAGACCAAGTTAGACAGGACTTTGAAAGTTGGGAAGTAAATCACATAATAACACAAACATGAAAATAAAATAACATAAATAGACATTAGGATTTAATGTGAAAAAAATTGAAGTTGGGTAAACGCCACTGAGCCACACTATATTAGGAAGCTTGCTATGAAATAGAGAGAAATTATATAAATATATTTCTCTATCTCCTTGTCTCACTTCACTTCTTCACACTATTATTTCTAAGAACAAATTAGGATATATACTTTTATAATATGAACGGATGCAACCTTTCAATTTAAACATTAAAAACGAGAAAGAAAATTGCATATATCTATTTGCAATGTCGGGGTTTGGAGCATTATGATGCTCCATTCTCTGTCTCCAGCCCAACTCGTAGCGTTAGCTTTAGAGTACTGTAGTGCTTCCGTGTTGCATCTTATAATATTGCAATGCACAAGTGTACAATACTGCGATGCTCTAATATATAGTGATGTGGCGTTATACTGCTGTAGAGGGGAATAAAATTTTCCTTAAGGCAAGGCTCTTGAACACTTAGCAGGGGGGGCCTACAATCCACAATGTGTTCAATCGATAGAACCCGATAATTGACACAATCAGATTCCACACATAACTGACATTAAAGTTGACTCAATTTTTTTTTATAAATTTAATCACCTATATAATGATATATATAGATGATTTTCTTATTCTTTTTAGTTCATATTCAGGCTACTAATTAATTCAAATCAAGCCAAATTTAAATTTGATTGGAGCTAAGTCCAGGTCCTTTGTTTCGTTTAAAAATCATTGAAGGATTTTTTTTAATCTTTGTTTTTTATCCATAGAACTCCCACCTGTTTGCAAATTATTTCTCTCTATTTCTCTTTCTTTCTTTTATTTTATTTTATTATATTTTATATACATTATAAGATTATATATAATATTATTTCTCTCTGCTATATAATATCATATATTAAATATATTATATTATACTTAATATAATATTATATTATAACATTAGGCTATATAATATTATATTATATGTAATATAATATATGTATATAATATATGTATTATATAATAAGAAATATAAACAGAGAGAGGAAGGAGACGCAGGAAACCCAATCAGGCTTGGTCACGCACGGGAGTTCTTGGACTTCGACGTGCAGGTCGTCGGCGAAGGCAGGTCGGCCGGAGGTAGGCGGGTCCGGCGAGTCGACGGACCGGCTGGGATCAATGGGTTTAGGGCACGGCTAAGGCTTGTGATCCGTTCCACTGCAGCAGGCGGAATGGAGGTGGGACTCGGCAAAGGAGCAACGCCGGAGTTGAGTTGGCCGGAGGGGTTGACGCCAGAGTAGGAGGTCGACAATGAGATTGGCCGGCGCGGTCGAGTGCAGAGGAATCTCGGGCTTGGCGTCGTGCGAAGGAGGAGGCAGAGATTTGTTCGCGGTTGGAAGAAGGAACCATGCGCTTGAGAGAAACAGAATTGGAAAACCTTGAACTGATTTTCTGTGAGCGTGAGAGCAAATGAGGGCGTTTTTCATTGTTTTGTATTGCAATGGAGCGGTTGCTGTGTGGGAGATCATGGGTAGTGGGTAGTTTGCCGGTGGTTTGTGGGGAAGCAGTTATAGGTCAACACTTCTTCATGATTTCTCTGAAATAAATCCTCCATGATAAAAATCATTTGTATTCTATAGAAGTCCATTAGTTGTCAAAACTAATATTTATCTTCATTTTCTGAACACCGTATGCTCCAGTGACATTTATATATACATTAATATACTTAGTATATCAAGTATATCACAATAGTAAAATTGTAGTTTGTCAGCATTTCTCTCCAAGGCTTGGAGTAAGAGAATTTAAATGCTCCGGCATATAAAAATATTATTTTCAAAGATCAGTAATTATGCTTGGGGTTTGTTATTTGAACCGGAATTGCATGATTGTAGTCACAATTGAGTCTTCTTCTGTAGCTTCGATATGAGCCGCATTTACATCATGTTATTATTTTGAGTAAGAAACTTGAAATATTATTTATTTCTTTGATTTAGCAAATTAACTGAAGCTTTTGCTAATATGAGAACAAATTTTATTCGAACAACTAGCAGAAACTTTTCTCTAATGGATTTGCTGGCCATTGGATCTGCATCAAGATTAATGTTATGTATGCCTAAATAGTGCAACAATTTTAGCATAAATTTGAAGGTTATAAAGCCCAT
This sequence comes from Dendrobium catenatum, assembly GCF_001605985.2. Lineage (NCBI taxonomy): Eukaryota > Viridiplantae > Streptophyta > Magnoliopsida > Asparagales > Orchidaceae > Dendrobium > Dendrobium catenatum. Next base: position 1,764,747 of record NW_021319099.1, on the reverse strand, counting down.
CTTAACACTAATTGTGTTAGTAAATTCTACCGCTTTTTGTTTTTTATCAAATTGAATGTTATTAGTAGAATGAGTAATTGAATTAAATGCTCCGGCATATAAAAATATTATTTTCAAAGATCAGTAATTATGCTTGGGGTTTGTTATTTGAACCGGAATTGCATGATTGTAGTCACAATTGAGTCTTCTTCTGTAGCTTCGATATGAGCCGCATTTACATCATGTTATTATTTTGAGTAAGAAACTTGAAATATTATTTATTTCTTTGATTTAGCAAATTAACTGAAGCTTTTGCTAATATGAGAACAAATTTTATTCGAACAAAATTGCCTCCCAACGAATTGATCGTGTGTTTTAACACGATAAATTTGTTGTGTGATTTTTACACAATGATGCTCACACAAAAAAAATTTGATATTTTGTCTCAATCTTTTAGATTGATCTAAGTAGCTCAATCCTTATATTTGTGAGTACATATAGTATTTAGAAGTTCGGTCTTTTAGACCTATTGAACTTATATTTATTCTTTAACCCATTAGATAGGTTAATGAAAATACATCGACCCTTAGGTTTATGAGCTTAGAGGTTTGACCCTTAAGGTTATTGAACCAATATTTATTCTTCAACCGTTAGGTAGGTTGATGAAAATAAAGCTCGACCCTTAGATTTATGAGCTTAAGATGTTTAGAGGTTCGACCCCTATGCTTATTGAACCAATAAATTTTATTTCTCAACCTTTTATGTAGGTTGATGAAAATAAACTCGACCCTTAGGTTTGTGAGCATAAAGGATTTTTAAATGTTCGGGCCTTAGGCTTATTGAATCAATATTTTTTTAGCTCAACCCATAGGTTTGTGAGCGTAAAAAAAAAAACTTTGATAGTTAACTATAATGATAAATCATTAAGTCAATATGCAGTTTCATGATTTTCTAACATTATTTGGTAAAGGGGTATTTTTATAAAAAATTACCTCCTGTATTATAGGAGGGAGTATAAGGTATCTTCTATCTTATGATGATATAGATAAAATTGTCTCCGATATTTTAGGAGGGGTGTATGTCATGTGTTCTTTGCATTGCAAATGAACATGTAAATTTATATCCTGCATTGCAGAAATATATGTTGATCATCTCCTGTTGTTATAAGAGAGATTAAATATTATCTCCTACTTTGTAGGGAGATATATAAATTGCCTCCTGTATTACAGGAGTTATAAATTTGCATCATGCATTGCAAGAATATGCATAAATCATCTCTTGTTGTTACAGGAATGATTAAATATCATCCTCTGCTTTATAGGGAGATATATATAAATTGCCTCCTGTATTACAGGAGGAGTTTTCGTCATAACATCTTGTCAATTGAGAGGTTATGTGTAATATTTTTTTAGATATTGGCCATTAATTGGTGGCATAGGTCTTTGACCAGAAATATCTATAAGTTGGTAGGCTCCTCCTTCATATACTTTTTCGATAATGAAGGGTCCTTCCCATATTGGGTCGAATTTACCACCGACTCGGCGATGGGGAATTATGGGTCTTTTACGAACTAGTACAAGTTCACCTTCTTTGAAACTCCTAGGACGGACCATTCGATCATGAGCCCTAGTCATTCGAGCTTTATAGATTTCTAAATTTTGTTGGGCTTGCAGCCTAGTTTCATCTAAAGCTTCAAGTTCTTCCAACCTTAAAAGATCAATGTAAATTTGCATTTGCACAAAGTCTAGATCAATAAAAATTAAAAAATTAGTAAAAAAGTTTCACTAATTTTGCTAGTTTTATTGCACATGCATTAAATACATGTCATATATAGGAACTATAAGGTGCATGTATATATTCTTAAAAATAAAAGATGCGCGGCAATAAAACATTTCCTCTAGAATGTTGCATTAAAATTGTCAATGGAAATTGCGCGTTAAACCTTAACATTTTGCTAGCTAGTGTATTTTATCAAACCTATTTCTTATAGAAAAGTAGCCGTCAAGCATTGTTTCATTCAACATTTCAACTGATTTGCATAAGGAAATATAAGCATATAAAAACAATCATTACACACAAAAGAAATTTATAGAAAATGGATAACGTCTAGCATCATAAACATAATGACATACGAACAATAGTATGTATTTAGGGGTGAAGTCAAACAATTTAAGAAAATGCACAGTAGGGCAGCCGTACATCTCATAATAAAGAATTTTCAAGGTTAGTGAGATTTGAGCCCAAAACTACAAAATTCATGTTATTGATTGTAAAAGTTCCTTAACTTATAATTACAGCTCCCCATATAGCTCGTTACTCAATTCAAAACCTTCACTTCTAAAATATTTATAAAAGAATCATTCGATAAACATGAAGCCATCTGTTTTTTGGCTTTAGAATATGAACCAGATCAATTATTTACATATACCAATAATTGAAAATTTTATTAAAAATTTTCTCCTCAGAGGATATAGCATGCTACCTTGCATTTTAATAAAGATCACATGTTTTTTTTTTTTCATATTTAAAAGAACTAATATTTGATTCTATCAATTAAACTCTTGTGATGAAGATTTTGATAGAAGTGAAGATAATTTCTATTTTAAAAAGCAACATATTTGCTAAAGTTTAGGATGCGAGTTGGGCTAAAAGATCGATAATTGAATCGTTATTTGGTTTTGATTGAACTCTTTCTCGAAGCAAATGAATCGAGCCATAAGCCAAATCAGATATTTTTTAATTCAATTTTGAGCTGAAATTTGAATAAAAAATATAAATTTAATCAGCAAATAATTTGTTGATTATTTCACAACTATGTTTCAGGAACATGTCTTTAGAAACAAATTGATGCATAAGAGTAAAAAAAATTACAACTATTAACATGACACAATAGTAGCAGCTAAAAATATAAAGAATATGAGAATAAATTATGTAGGTGAAGGCAATGTGGTAAATAAATTAGAAGTAGGCTTCCTCCTGTGATAGTTTTCACAATATACTGATGACAGTTCATAATCTATAGGCCTTAACAATTATTTTTTATCTAGAATAATAGCTATAAGTATTGGGCAATATAACATCATATGAGGGAAAAAAACTCCCTATCTGCCCATGATCTCACACCTATTTACGAGCCATGCCACTCCATAAAAACTATAAATAGAGCCCTCGTTTTTCACAAAGGGGACTGAAGTGAAGAGAGAGAAGAAGAAGAGAAGAAGGAGGAGAAGGAAGAAGCTCCTCCTCGACCACCGCCGGAGCTATTCCCGTCGCCTGAAGACGCCAGAACTCTGTCGAATTTTTGGGAAATGCCGGGAGTTTGCAGAACTTTGTAACTTTGTGAGAAGTTGATTGTAAATTGATCGTCTTGATTTGTAAGACGGATCAACCTTTGTACTTCAAACAAATATTAGTGGAACTTTGCAACTGGGCGAGGCCCAGTGGTTTTTTGATTTTTTTCCCTCTTTCGGGTTTTCCACGTAAAAAGTTTGGTGTTCACTTCTCTTTTCTGCTTGTGTGCTGAATACTCGTACAACGTTAGGACGCGAATTTACAAACTCTACCGCCGCGTATATTCTAGCACGCAACAAACCTAAATATTTAATAAAAAAATATTGTAGACCAAAAAATCATATGATACCTTCTTTTTTTGGGGTTCATTATAATTTCTTTTTTAGTTATGAAGACATATTTATGAAAGGTGAACGAAACTTTATTTATTTTCTTACATCACTAAATATTATGATTTTTCACATCTTCATAATATTAGAATTTTATAAATTATTTCCTTTGTGAAATTACTATACAATGTAATATATAATGAAAATCCATTTATTGCCCATTGTTTAATTTTTTCTGGACTATGACAGACAATTTTGGAAGATGTCTCAAGTGGTGAATTTAGAGAAGTTTCGAGGGCCTTGATCATCATGATCAAGCAATGATTGATAATTATCTCACTCGTTTTCTTGTTAAGCAAGCTTTAGATAGGCAGCTCATCTTTGATCTGTTGATTGGAAACTTTCGCTTTCAAGCAAGAGGTTTTTAATTCTAATTTTGTATATATGGCGTGTATGAATTTATCTTAATTGCTCTAAATGTCAAGAAAAAAAAAAAAGCTAGCATTTAATATTATTGAATTACGAATCTCAGAAATTTGGAGGATGTCATGATAGGGGACAATGAAAATAAAAAGTTGGGCAATAATTAATATTGAGAGAAATATCTCTCTTGATAAAGGGAGAAGCTGACATTCTAGAAGATGGGTATTTGATATTTGTGGTTGATGAACATTGAATGTTAATCATTAGAATGTGTTGAGTGCATCCCATGGGAACGATTACAATTAGGTGATGTTGGGCGTCCGATTTAGTTACTTTCTTAATAGAGTGGGAGATTAAGTGATCGAGAATATGAGCATTAAACCTCCGTGATTAACGAACCTCTATTATTAATAGCCTTAAGTAGTCAGCATAGTTGCCCTCCTTATGGAAGGATATGTTAGATGTCTTAAAAGATGAATGATAGATAAATGGCGGTTGTGATATGTTGTTTATTTATAGACATCGAACAATTATTAATGAGAAACATCATAAGACGGATGGCATGGAGTGGTTTGCTCGGCCACTCACCTTATGTATATGATAGAATATACATTGATCACAAATGTGATGGATGATAGGTGATGGTCGGTAATTGATATAATTGAACTTTTTGTATGTGAAGAGATAGAATAATTGAGAAGATGGGTGTCATATGGGTTTCATATGTAAGATGTTAAAAGACGTATATTGGTGGGTGTCATATGATGTAGAATATTGTAAGTTGGGCAATTATAGGTGATAGATTCGATTATTTTCTTGGTAGAAGAGAGATCAAGATACAGAAAATGAGCATCAAAAGTTGGAAGCAAAAATGAATCAAATGTTAATGGTTAGTGGGCGTCGAATGTTAGCAGGTACAATTGATACTAGCAATCAACTGACATTAACACTCACCGTCGACCAACGTCAATCCACCATCTGATGCTTGAGAATTGGTATCGTTCTATCGTGCATAGTACTGTTAAATTTATAGCTTGTAGAATTCTCTCGATCAAATACACTTCTATAACTATGTAAAAATCTAACCTATTTAAAAATCTATGGAGAGGAAATTATGCTAATTTCTTTATATAAAAAAAAACTCCAAAAACTATATGGAACATTCTTAAAAAATCTTGTTAATCATTTGATATTTTCTTAACTATTCAGCGACTTAATCAATAAAGATTTAAACAATCTTGGCCGATTTGATTTGTTTTGTTGAAATATATGCTCATTTCAACCTTTCACATACAAATTTTAGAGGATATTTGATTCAATTAATGACCTAAATATTTTTGAGTTATAATTTTAAGTGCTTGATTTAAGCTCCTTTGAATGTGAATCCAAATACCCATAATATCATTGATTTTCTATCATCAAATCACATTATACTGACTATAGATTTACAAAAATATTATTCGTTTAATCTCAAAATTATGAAGTTTCTTTGATGCTTCAAAATTTTAAAATTACATTAAAATACATATTTTAGCAGGTAAGTTTTTTTTTGTTGAAATATCATTGCTTTTTAAAATAATTTATGAAGTTTAAAATATCTTTTTTCAGTTTTTGATAAATGGTTAAGATATTTTTAATTGTTTTAAATTAACAAAATTATTTATAAAAAGAACGGAACTAAACAATTCAAAAATATCTAAAAAAAATTTTTCGCAGTTAGGGCTTTGTAGCTCTGACTACGCTTTCGAGAACGTCCGGTCAAAATAGCGCGAGAATAAAAAATAAACCAAAACTATATTAATACAAGTGCTGAAAAAATAGGGTTATAATATATAAAAAATAAATCAAAGTTTAGGTTATTTTACCGTGAAATGAATTCAAATTCTTCTTAAATTTAATCAAAATATTGTGAAATTGTTAAAATAACTTATTAGGGCACCTCCAATAGAAAAACTCAATTTTTACTCCAAAATACAATTATACATCAAAATACAAAAACTCTTCTTCGACCAAATTTTATTTTCTAATACCAAAAAAAGAATATTCTGTATATATTCTTTCTCATACTTTATTTTATATTTTTTTAATCATATATTTATTAAAACAATTAGCATGTGAACAATGTGACGCCGATATCGCATTGTTCACCCTCACCTGAGTAGCATTTGTTTTTGGCGATCGAATGGAGCAAACCAGCAATATGCCAAATGAGTGTTAGGCGTTCGGCTGGAGATGCTCTCAGCAAAGCTCAATGGTTATAAGCATGTCTGTATTAGAATATTTGCAATATTATAAAGAAGATGTTTTACGTCTTAGCATTTACGAAAATTTGACACACACAATGATTAAAAAAAATTATAAGCCATCCTAGAGATTTAATCAAAAACTCACAAAAAAAAATCACCAACCTAAACTTGTTGAAATTATTCTACTAATATTTATCATCAATTGTAAATGATATCATTTATTTTGATTAGAAAATGTGTTGATACAATAAAGTATATGTTATGTGTGGAATCAGATTATGTCGATTAATCTGATTGTTCTGTTGCCTTGGA